>NW_021621071.1:3744457-3765506 GCF_004785775.1 Grammomys surdaster
TATATATATACATATACATATATATACATATATATATATATATATATTACGTGTATGTATGTATGTATGTATGTATGTATGTATATACAATTTCTTGTCTCAGTGCTTTAAACAAGCCCATCCTCCCTCTCTTCATTAAGCCACTCTTCAACACTCATGGTGGGAATCTTCGCATACCAGGCATACATGACTTACTCTCAAAGCTTCAAATTTGTGTAAATTCATACTGTAATAAGCAGCTAAAAATGAAAGATGGTATCAAAACATATGTGATAAAAAGTAGCCATTCCTCTTCCTCCTGGTTTTGGTCATGAATCTCTTTCTCAGTTACCAGTGAATGATGGAGAAGCCCTGAGCTACGAAGATATCATCCTTTTCCTGGTTGAAAATGGCGAAACAAAAATAGCATATCTCGTTCAGTGTAACAAAAATTTTGACTCAAGTCAGTGGACAATACAAATGCTCTTGAATTGGGAATTTAAAAGCAAGGCTAACAAGCAAGCAAATAAAAAACAAACAAACAAACAACAGACAGTAGAAACTTAATTCATTTTAGTTAACTCTCCACAGTATAATGTTTTTCTAAATATGTGTGCCTGATAGATACGTTTGTATTAAAAAGAAAAGAAAATTAGTCATCTGCATAATCCTATCCTTTATCTATATGTACAATTCCAATGCTGTGATGGCCAGTTAGACATGTAATATATCCTATCCCTGTATAATTTATTGTCACAAAGACAATTTTGAGGCACCCACCAACCGTATTTTCCCTTCATCTTGTGATCCCTATTTTGGTGTGTGTGTCACTTCTCCTGGTGAGCCATACTGTACTGGGCATCCCTTCAATCTCTTTATTTGGTGAAACATACTATGATGTATACCTCTGTTGTGGAAATAATACACATTCATTTCTAAAGAAAGGGCATTTACAGCCCATGTAAATACAGGAATGCTGAATATTATAATATGTAAAGATTGACATCTTTGAGATGGGTAATAACATTCTTGTACTTTTATTTCCTTTCTAACTCATCAAGAGCGTCAGTACCACTAGGTGAAGGTCTTCCATTCACAAGATACTCAAGTATCAACTAAGTTGAGAATCATGAAACTTTCTAAAGCACAGTGTTAAGATTTTTATAATGTACTACTTGATCTTCCTTAAATGAATATAATAAAATCAGGAAACTTCAATACTTCCTTGTACATATTTAAATGGAATGATAGAAAATATAGAAAACAAAAGCTTTGTATTATTGTTGAAAAGTGTGAATTAAATGGGAAGGAATGTGAAGATATGCTCCATGTATTGACCAATATACTAAATAACTATACTATATTCACTATACAACATGAGTAGTTTTGAAACAACACAACAACTCATGGCACCTGAACACTGAGTGCTCAGAGCATAACTAGAATAGTAAGAGCACAACACTACTATTTTTTGATCATGGGTAAAATTTCTTAAACTCTGAATGTATATCAGAAGATCTTCTAGGCTTTCTCTTTTAAAGTATGTATCAAAACACTTCATTTTCACAAAAGAGATAGATATAATTAATACCTGTATTGTGCCTGAAGAAGCTAATTCTGGATTCATTAAACTATTCAAGGCCACATAGTTCTATGTGGTAAGGCATATATATGCAGAAAGAATTGGGACCAGAATGCTGCTCTAAATTTAGTCATATTACAGTAATCAATGCAACAATGAAAATTACAACATGAAAAATTTTCAACAAAGTTTGGAATTGAGTGATTCCCTTAACCTATCTTCCCTTTCCTCTGGAGCATCTCATATAAAACCATGAGGAGAAGAAAAAAGTGTTTGATTTAGAATTATTTGGAAGTTATAAAATTAACTTTGCAGAATGAAACTGTCCGCATTTAGAAAAAAAGGAAGGGGTCTCTGGAGGTGAGATGTGAAAAAATATTTTAGTTTTGAATTTAAAAGCTAATACGTTCAAACAGAAGTTTGAACATACATAAATGTATATCTATGTGATTTGATGCAATTCATTAAAATGAAAAAAGAGACTGGTAAGGAAGATGTTCTTGTTCACATTATCAGAGGTAAGAAATATAAGATCACAGATCTGCCTAGAACCAAAATATGACAAAAACTGAAAACATTTCAAGATGTAAAATATTTTGATTAAAAAGAATGTGTCCCATCCCAGTGTTGAGAGCACTGAGATTGTTGACTATTATAGCTACTGTTCAGCTCATCTCTTCTGTCTAACCTCCTGAAATGTCAGCTACTATAACTCAGTGAAGTACTTAATGGCATGGAGATGCATATTCCAATGCATCCTTGAGGAGAACTATGGGAACCATGTGCTATGATTATGATGGAGGGGTCAAATACCAAGACAATAATCAAAGATAAACCATAAAATGTAATAAATTATGAACAGCTGTAAAATTATTTCTGTCCTAACTTTTTTAAGAAGAAAGAATGCACGTTGTAAAGAAAAATGCTTTCCTTTTCTAAAGGACAAACTATACTTAAAATAGAATCTGTAGGAAAGCAAAGATATGGAGACAAAATAGGAGCACAAATATATGGCCAGGAATGTCAGTGCTTAATAAATTGTTTTGTTTCAATCAACATCGGTTGACTCATTTATGAGTCTTTCAGCATCATTAAGAGAAATGAATCTGTTGCTGCTGAATGTTAAAACAATGACATTTGAAAATTCTTATTTTCTGTCTTTTACCATTACATATATTGATATCAGAATAGGATGTATTTTTATCTTGATGAATGTTGAAATTTAGTCAGATGATCAGTCCATATTTAATATAAATTCCTCAGATTTGGATCTAAGTATCACAGGATATTTTGTAGATAGGGATCACCATCCCTGAACACAAACTGTATTACAGAGCAATAGTGATGAAAAGCTGCATGGTATTGGTACAGAAAAGACACATTGATCAATGGAATCAAATTGAAAACACAGAAATAAGCCCGCACACATATAGACACTTGATTTTTGATAAAGAAGCAAAAATCATACATTGGATAATGAAAACATCTTCAACAAATGGTGTTGGACTACTTGGATGTCTACATGTAGAGGAATGAAAATAGATCCATCCTGACTCAAGTCCAAATGGATCGAAGTCCTCATCATAAAACCAGATACACTAAATCTCATAGAAGACAAAGTGTGAAATATACTTGGATGCATTGGTACAGGAGTCAAGCTGCTGAACAAAACACCAGTGGCTCAGCCTCTAAGATCAACAATTGATAAATGGAACCTAATGAAACTGCAAAGCTTTTGTAAAGCAAATGGTACTCTCAATAGCACAAATCTGTAGTGCACAGATTGGGAACGGATCTTCACCAATCCTACATCTGACAAAAGGCTAATATCCAAAATTTACGAAGAAATCAAGGAGTTAGACACCAACAACCCAAATAATTCAATTAGAAAATGGGGTACTGTACTAAACAGAATTCTCAACAGAGGAATCATGAACGGCCGAGAAGAACTTAAAGAAATGTTCAAATCCTTAGAAATCAGGGAAATGCAAATCAAAATGGCTCTGAGACTCCACCTTACACTACAAAATGAGATACATTCAGGTACTAAAACCAAAGACATCATAAATTTTGCAGGTAAATAAATGGAACTTGAAAATATCATCCTAACAGAGACTTGGGATAAAGATGGTACTCAAGAATCAATGGGAGGGACCTTAGCTGTGATTCACTACATTGGGTTATGGAACATGAAGTGGCCACCCCCTGTATTCACACAGGAAACCCAGTGGAGTGATAGAGACATCAACCCACCCACAGAACTTTCAACTTGTTATTTATCTTGCCTACATGTAATATAGGCATAGGTGACAGAGCAGAGACTGAGGGAATTGCCAACCAATTACTGGTCTAACTTGAGACCCATCCCATGGGCTAGCACCAGTCCTTAACATTATTCATGATACTCTCTAAAGCTTTGCAGACAGAAGCAAGTTGTCCTCTGAGAGATTCCACTTAACAGGTGACTCAGAGAGATGCAGACTCCCACAGCCAAACAGTAGATGGAGTGTCAAGGTTCTTATGAAAGAATAGGAAGAAGGATTTTGACCTCAAACAGGATAGGAATTTCACAGGTAGAATAACAGTGTCAACTAACCTGAACTCATGATGCTGTCAGAGTCTGACCCACCAATCAAAGAACATACATGATCTGGACCTAGGCCTCCCCCACATATATAGCAGATGTACAACTTGACTTTCTTGTATATTCTAGGTGGGGGCTATCCCACAAGCTGTTGCCTATATGTGGGATATGTTCTACTAGCTGGGCTACCTTGTCTGGCCTCAGAGGAAGAAAAAGCACCTAGCCTCGCAGAGACTTGAAGTGACAAATTGGGGGGTGGGGTACCCAGGAGCACCCTACCAGCTCATAGGAGAAGCAGAGCAGGGAGGGAGGAATGTTTATGGTAGGGGTGAACTGTAGGGGGCAGTGAGCAGAATGTAAAGTGAATAAGTACAAATAAGTAAAATTAAATTAAAAATAAACATTATGTTTTAAAATAAACACGTTTTCTGTGCTGATTAGTACAGATTGTTAGCTTACAAGATCTCAAATAATTTGAGAGACAAATCTCCAGGAAGAATTGCTCTAATGAGATTATATGAGATTATACAGATTAATGTAGTCTTTGAGTAACATTTTGAGGGATTATCTTGATTAAAGTAGGAATAAGGATTCTAAAGAAGGGTAATGCTAGTCTAACTGACAGGAGCTTCTTGACTGAAGAATATGACCTGCTTCTTCAAATGCTTCCTTTCATATGTCCCAGATGGACTAGACCCTGAAACTGTGAGCCAAACTAAACTTCTCTCTCTTTTCTTGTTTTTTGGTTTGTTTCTTTGTTTCTTTCATCCATGTTTCTCCCTTCCTTTCTTCTGTGCTTGCTTGCTCTCTCTCTCTCTCTCTCTCTCTCTCTCTCTCTCTCTCTCTCTCTCTCTCTCCCTCCCTCCCTCCCTCCCTCCCTCCCTTCCTTCCTTCTTTTTTTTACTTTTTTCTTTAATTTTTTTGATTAACAAAGGTTTTACTTACTTTATATCCTGATCAAAGCTTCCTTTCACTCCTTTTTTCCCAGACCCTCCCTTTCACCTCACTCCCCCATCAATGCCTCCCCTCTTTCTTCTCAGAAGGGGGAGGTCTCATATGATATCCACCACCACCGTTTCCACATCAGGTTGCAGCCTAACTAGACACATCTTCTTTTGAGGATAGACAAAGAAGCCCAGGAATGGGAAACAATTTCAAAAGTAGACAATGGAGTGAGACAGCCCCTGATCCCACTTTAGGAGTCTCACATGAAGACCCGGGTCCACAGCTGGATAACTAAGTATGTGCACAGAGCCTATGTCTATCCCCTGCATGCCTTCTAATTGTAAGTTCAGTATATATGAGCCTTATGTGCCCACACTACTTGATTCTGTAAGCTTTCTTGACCCTTCTGGCACTTTCAATTTTTCTATCCTCTCTTCAACAGTATTTCTCAAGTTCTACTTATTGTTTGGCTATGGAACTCTGCATCAGTTCACAGCAATTGCTGGGTGAAGCTTCTCCAGTGAAACTTATGCTCTGCTTCCGTCTGCAACTATAGCAGAATGTAATGAGTAGCGTGAGGGGTGGGCTCCCTCTCATGGCATGGGTCTAAAGAGTGTCCAGTCACTTTTTGGCTCTTCCCTCAAATTTTGCTCCATTAGATTTTACCCCTGTACATTTTGTAGTGAGGACACATTGTTGGTCTAAGGTTTTGTGTCTGGGTTGGTGTCCCAGACCTTCCCTTGTATGTTTTCCCTGATTATAAGAGATAGCCAGTTCAAGCTCCCTATGTCCCATTTTCAGGAGTCTTGGCTAGGATTATATTCATAGATTCCTGGGAGTTTCCACCATCCTAGTTTTCTAATTCATCTAAGAGATGCCCCCACTCCAATCCAGTTGCCTCTCATAGTATTCTCTCCATCCATTCTCCTCTAATTCATCCCTCCTGGTCCCACTCACATCCTATTCTCTACACAGTCTTCTCCCTCCATTCAGTCCCAAAATATAATTTATCTCCCCGTCTCAGTGAGATTCACGCCTCCTTCCTTGTTATTGAGCTTCTTTGGGTCTGTATTTTGGAGCTTGGTTATCCTGTCCTTTCTGAATAATATCTACTGATAAGTGAGTACAAATCTTGCTTGTATTTTTGGTTCTAGGTTACCTCACAAAGGATAATATTTTCTAGTACCATCCATTTGCCTGAAAATTTCATGGTGTTATTAATTTTAATAGCTGAGTAATATTCCATTGTGTAAATATCCCACATTTTCTTTATTCATTCTTTGGTTGAGCGACATCTAGGTTGTTTACAGTTTCTGGTTACTACAAATAAATTAGCTATGACTATAGGACAGCAAGCTTTCTTGTAGTATAGTGGGGCTTCTTTTGAGTATTTGCTCAGAAGTGTAATAGCTTGGCCTTGAGGTGATACCATTCACAAATTTCTGAGAAATTCCAAAATTGATTTCCAAAGTGGATTACAAATTTGCACTCTCACTAGCAATAGGGAGTGTTCCCCTTGTTCCATATCATTGCCAGCAAGAGCTGTTGCTTGAGTTTTTATATTAGCCATTCTGGCAGATATATGATGGAATCTCAAAATTGTTTTGATTTTCATTTTTCTGATTATTATGAGTGTTGCTGGCAAGAATATAGAACTAGGGGAACACTTTTAGGGCCTTCAACAAAATTCAAAACATTCTTGGGACTTGAACATCTGGAAGAAAAAAAAAGTATATTTCAGGCTGGTATACTTAAGAGATTTGTTGTCCTAGAGAAAATCATGTAGTAACCAAGGGTAATTGAGAGTCATACCAAACACGATTGAACATGCTTTTGTATAGGAAGAAGCTAGAAAAGCAAAGATAATTCTCTTCTTTGTGACTGCTAGCACAATTCTATAAGAAAAAGATAAGCCCAGTCATGAAATTACCAGTATGACAGCAGAGGTAAGGGTGAGGTTCTTGCTGCCTGGGGTCTGCAATCTAAACTTCTGAGAGAATCAGGAGACTCAAAAAGATGGAAAAGTCAGTGTTTCTGTAACCTAAACACAGCAGGAAGAGTGACTGTCACTCAGAACCTTCCCTGTCAGCTGGAGCCAATCTTCATTCAAAAATGAGATTTCAACTACTATCCTCTCACTTGACTCTGGGGTTCCTTTTTCTACTGAACTGAGTCAGACAGAGATGGAAAACTCAAAAGCTATTATTGTGGTTGCTCAAATAACATAATTCTTTCTCTGAACACAAAATTAAACAATGCATAGGGAGTGGAGAGAAGAAATAGGGTAAAGTATATTCTGTTCTACAGACAAACAGATGTTTTAAAAACTGATTTTGTAAAACTTTTTCTTCCCCAAAATAACTGTAGTTGTTTATAGCTTTAAAAGTATTCTTTTGAGATTTGTGAGCAACGTGTAATGCTCAACATGTGTAATTACCATATCTGTCATCTTCTAACACATTATCAATTCTTTGTAATAAGAACATTCAAATCTTCTCTTCTTTCATTTTTGAAAGCATAGTACAGAAACATAACTGTTGAATACGTGCTACACCCAGCATAGCAGAACACCAGGGACAGAAGGATATTGAGGAAAACCTATTTCTAGAGAGCTTTGTGAGATTTAATACTGATAGGTCTTCTGTTTGCTTCTGGTTCTAAAATTTATAACTTACTATTTGAACTTACAGGTTCAAGACAGTCTCACAAACATCTCTGTGTAAATGATCTTAACCAAATAGAATGACTCATCACCTTATATCCAGATGTTAAATTTCTACTGGTAGGGTATTGAAAATTTTTATTGATCTGATTTTTTTTGGAACATTAAACTTTAGAAATGTCTTTTACTCTAATAAAAATAGTTATCTTTGTATGAAGTTGTCATTCCTGAAGCAAGACAAACATAAAATATAAAAATATATTCCACAGACTGTATTAAAATATTTGTGCATATATATGTTGTTAATATATACATATATTAATATATACATGTATGTATGTTACACACATATATGTCACACATAGAATACATATATTTATGTATATATATTTACATGTATACATATATATTTACATGTATACATGCATATTTTGAATATATACAGTATATACATATATATGTTGTATATATTAGTATGAAAGATATTATATTATATACATTTTGCTATAGAATATTAACTATATTATATATATATATATAATATGGAATACACATATGATATATATTATATATACATTATATATGTATATGTAATGTATATTAATATATATACATAGACTGTAGCTCATGTATATATACTATCCATATTATATATGTGTATATAGATTTATATATGCATATGTGTATATATTTCCATGTTTTTAGGAATATGTATATCTATATGTATACATACATATATATAAGTATTTATACATATATGTATATGTGTATACATATATGTACATAGATTATATGTATATATGTAGAATAATAATCAAAGTAAAGGAAGTTTTCAATTTGAGAGTGTTGGGAGGCAGGGTCACACTTAAAGGGAAGAACATGTGAGGGACTGGAGGAGTAAAACAAAGGAGAAAATGATATGATTATCTTTTAATTAAAATGTAAAATGAATAAATAAAAATAAAATTTGATTATCTTAGAAACATATCTGTTTATTTTTTATTTATATAACAATTAACTTATTTTAGTGACAAACAGGCAGCAAAACTGTGGTTGATGAAATAAAAAGAAAGATGATGAAAGCCATATCTGATTCCATATAATCCTAGTTAGATTTCTAGGGCAGGAAGATCTTGAATTCAAGTTTAGCTTGGAATATACAGTTAATCAAAGATAAGGCTAAGCAACTTAATGAGATCCTGTCTCAACAAATTATAGTTAGATATGTAGGAAGTTTGATAGTAAGTAGGTACTATTTAGGTAAGCATGTAGTTATGGTAGGTAGGTAGGTAGGTATATAGGTATGTATGTATGTTTGTATGTATGTATGTATGTAGGTAGGTAGGTAGGTAGGTAGGAGGATGTATGAATGGATGGATGGATGGGTGGATGGATGTGTGGGTGGATGGAAGGAAGAAGGAAGGAAGGAAGGATCATTGGATGGATATCCAGGACTGTAGCTCAGAGACAGATAGGCCCTATGTTAAATCTTGAATATCACTTCTTCCTCAACACATAAAATCCTACACACGAAAAAAGAAACAAAGAACCAAATAAGCAAACAACAACAAAAAGTTGCTTTAAAATATGACTTATAGTGGCATTATAGGTCATATATTATGACTGTTTATCAAAAGCATTTTAATTGATAGACTTTTTAAAATGTTCATAACTAAAATCATTTCAATTATTCTAAGAAACTACAGTAAAAATATTGTTCTACTTGTTCAAATGTAAAACTTGCATGAATAAAACAACATTTATGAAAATTTAACAAGGTAGAAAGACAGCAAATTTATTTATTTAAAAAATTGAAATGCAAGATAAGGTATATTTACACATGAATCTTTTGAATAGGATTAACTTCCTTTTGTTAATCAATTTTACTTTATTTTTAAATGTGTTTCTTTAATTTATTGTAATTTAAAAAATTTATTCACTTTATATCCCAATATCAGCTGCCCATCTCTTCTCAGTATCTACTCCTGTTCCTCCCTCCCCTTTTCCTTTGAGCAGGGAGAGACCACCTAAAGGTAACACAACCCTCTTTGCTCCTACCACTGCTGTACCCTCTCCCAGACTTTCACTCCCATATTTTGGGTTGAAGGTTTGGTAGATGTGTTTCTGCCCTTATCCCTCCACTGATGGGCTTACCTGGTAAAGGGAAGTAGCCACTTCTGAGTCTACATCCCTTACTGACACTCTTTACGCTAGAAGGTCCTGAGCAGAAGTCTTGGAGACACAAAGACACCACAGATGTCATCCCAGACTACTATATCCAACAACACCATTAATGAGGAAACCAAGATATTCCATGACAAAACTGAATTTAAACAAATACTTTTATTAATCTTCAAGGAACAGTTAATTATTATGACTTCAGTAAATATTAACTAAAGAATCTTTTAATTAAATACTGTCTTATCTTTGAAAACAAATTTTATATCGAGGAAGAGTTAAACAGAGCAGCATATGGATATGAAATGTTTCTTTGAAGAATTACTATTAAGCAATATCAATGCAGAAATAATATTTGCTGTAAGCAGCCTCTGTGCTTTTCATAATAATTGATGCCTGAGACATTTTTAATTGTTTTGGCGTGTCCGTATGCAACACTTGCTTTGGCTAGCACAATTCATTCACATTTTAGATCAAACATCACTTGAAAATAAAAGTATTAACTTTATAAGTAGGATCACATCATCTCACAATTATATATTTTAAGGTGATATGATATGGTATAATCTTACTTGTGCAAGGGACATATGATAGTTGCGATAAATTTAGAGGATCTACCAAATGAACGCTCATACTTCACCAATTCTGCATGCTCGGTTGTGTTACAATTTCTTTGCTCATCTCACAGACAATTTTTTAGACAGTACACTTTTAAACAATTCCCATCGTAACCAACCTACTTGTGGCAATACATTTCAGTGTTCAAAAGAATTAACGGAAATTTATACCCAGATGATCACATCATTTGAATATTTGTTCATATTGATCTCAAATATTATTTATACTTAAAAATCCGTTCCTTGAAAATAGCATATTGAACTCTTAAAATGTGTTTATTCGCGCATATCCTCAAATATGTACCTAGGGGTAAAGGTGTCCACTGCGGGCAGTGTTTTAAGATGCCCTGGAATTGGAGTTACAGCCCCTTGTAAGCTGCCTGATATAGGTGCTGCCAGCTAAACTCAGACCTTATGTAAAAGCAGCAAATACACTTTAACCACTTACCCATTGCTTTATCCTCTTGATGCCTTTTTGAGCTAATCATTTCATTACAAATACGGAAACTTAAAATGAAAAACTAAACACTATCTGGAAGGGAAATACATGGTTAACTATCACATGTGAATAAACCGCCTTCTTCTAGAAAGTAGAATGTGTTGGGAAGGAGCATGGCTCAGTGGGTAAAGTGTTCTCTACACAAATGTGAAGACCTGTGTTCATATCCCCTGAGTGCATGGAAGCCAACTATGGTAACAAAAATTGATAATCTCAGTGCCCTTGTGGTGATAGTACAGGAAGAGAAAGAAAAATCCTCAGAGACATAGGTCAGGTAGCATAGCACACCCAGTGTTGAACGAGTTCATCAACTTTGCTTCCAACAAGGTAGGAAAAGGGCATCAACCCTGAGGCTGTCCTTTAACCTCCACATAGAACATGCACCCGGTCAGAGTATCCCACTCACACACAGAAGAACGCACACACGTGTACAGGCACATGCACCATACATACGCACATTAAAATGTTTGGATTAAAAAAAACTACATTAATGATTTTTCTTTTATTTTGTGCAGTGGAAATACAAGATACTTGATACCAAACAGACTGATGATCACGAGGAAAATGAAGAGCTAAATTTGAGTTTTAAAAACTTATAAACAAATACAAGTGCTGAGCTACATGTCTGCCTCACCACTGGAGTGTACTCTTCACTGCCATAAAGCTGCTGGGGAGGCAGAATAGTCTGTGATAGCGGTCCCAGTCTGTATTTTCCAGTGTGAGAAACAGCAAGATTTCTGACAGACGCTGTGGTTCCCAGACTCCTGTACACCCAGATGCTGCTGGAGACCACAGGTAGTTGGGAACCTGGTGCCTACAGGATGTGGGTAGCTGAGCCAAGGAGTCGGGTAGAATCCGATTTGATTCCAAGTGAGTGCTGACAGTACAGAGGAGCTGGAAGACAAAAGGCCTTCTCCAGGAGATTTACATGCAGCTCTGTGAGACTTATACCCCCACACTCAGTGATCCTTGATAAAGGAAATAGATAGTCTTTGATTACCCAAACTTCTTTATTTGATGGCAGATATAAATGCATACATCTTACTCAAGTTGAACCAAGGATTAAATACCCTTTACAGGAAGGGAGTCCAGTAAGGAAAGCTGATAGACTGAATATTCAGACCTATGTAGATACCTCATGAGCATGGAAAACTCTAGGTTTTTATCCTAAATGACCAGTTGTCATAGTCCTCTTAGTGAGGTGTCATGGTTACCTGTTCCAGATCAGGTAGTTTGGCAGGGAGCAGGCCTCACCCTTACTGTTCTCAATTCTGAGATTTCCTGTATTTAGGCTGGTGAAACGTTACCAGTTCTTCTGTCTGGGAGCACAGACTACTTGCCCCACATACAAGTAAATATGTACCGTTTGAATATATATATATATATATATATATATATATATATATGTATATATATATATATATATATATATATACTGTTACACAAAGAAATGGCAAGTCAGGCTTGTTGTGACCTAAAATTGAACATTTGTATAGACAGTGTAAATACGGTGCAGGTTGGCAGAGGTGGTCATTGTGGGAGTAGATTATTGTCAGGTTTCCTGGGAGTAACCGAAAAAGCAAAATTTAATTTTATATAAAACAGATAAGATGCTGAGAGTTGTGGATATTAGATTATTTTTATAAGGTAAACATGATTTGATATGAGAATTTAACATAAAATAACGAGAAAAAAATTGAAAGCTTAAGATGTATATAACCTGCTTTTCAACAGTGGGTACACTCTGTAAAGTTGAACTTGGAAAATCATCACATCGTGTTTTATACAAAGAACTAGGAAGTAAATTGACTGTATGATTTTATATGGTAAGAATTTCAGAAAATTGTGCAATTTCAGTGGTGTGCTCAGAAATGCTTAAAATCACATCTATTAGTTTTGGGTAGAATGTTTTTCCTATTTTACATCGTCAAGGGTTCAAATACTTCAGCCTCTCTATTACACACCACAAACAGGTTTCAAACCTGTCAGTTTTAAAAGAATACAATCGCCATCTCTGTTGCATGAATTGATAGCAGTAAATCAAGGGCTCAACATTTTCATAGTACAGGTAATTTCATATACCATGTCAAAATTCACTTCCCAATAAAAATAATTTCTCATTGATAGATTTCTCTGTAATATGTAGGAAAAACTATTTTATGAAATGAAAATTTCAAATCTGAGTTGCTTCTTATTTCACGGATAATTTGGGGAAAGAGTTTTGTGTTTGCTTAGTTATACTGTCTTTTGTTGAAAAGTTTCGAAAGGGGCATATGAACTACGTTTATTTAAACAGAATTTAACATGAAAACTTAAGGAAAGAAGAAAAAGGAATGAACTTAGAGTGAGGAAAGAGTTGCCATTTTTTATTAGTTGTGATAAATATTTTGGTACTCTATAAGCAGAGCTGTGAAAACTGTTGTTTTTCAAAATGTGTAAGTAATTGCAGCACGAGAAGTGAAATAATTTTGTCTGCAGATAAATTTCTTGGACAGAATTCAGAGTGGCATCGCCTCTTTAAAAAAAAAAAATGCCCATCAGATTTTGGATTTCCCGAATAAATTGGAACTGGTTCATTCAGCTCCTGTGTTAGGATTAGCAAACATGGCATTGCCTTCCCATTAGGATTAGCTGTCCCTCATCAATTCTAATACTACAAAAATCAGAGCTCTACTCTGAGCAGACAAAAGATGACCCCGAGGAGGTACTATCTGGTTCTGCCTTGCTGTGGAGAGCCAGCAAACCTTATAAGAAGGCAAAGTCTGTATTGGGAGTTATCAAGAAAGGTCTGCAGAAAGTGAAGGATTATGACCTCACTTGCATTCTTTCACGGTATACTTTAAATTTTTGGCTCATTCACATCCATCTCTCTAAAGGAGCCTCCCTGTGAGAGATGAACAAGCCAGGTGGTGTTGCTTGTCTATGCTGATTTAGAGAATAAGTCACTACAAAGAAAGGTATTTGTGGTTTAGGTTTCCTAGATTGGATATTCGGAATATGCAACTTTAATATTCAGGTTGAGGCTAAAGAAGTAAATCACATTACATTGTATTAAACTTTACTAAAATGTATCAATGTATATGTCTCTATGTGTATTAATATCAGTGTATGAACATATATTTTCCCTGGCTAAGTTTTATATAGCACACATTTTCTCAGTGGTTAGATTTTTTTTTTTTTTTTATGTTGAACTAGGAGATGACGGAAAGGTAGATGTGCATAAAACTAAACCACTCACTTATTCTTCAGTATGGAAGACTGGTGCACACATAAGAAGTAGGGTTTCTCTGTTTAGCATAGGCATGCAACAAGGAGGAGAATTTGAAATAACAACATAAGGACCCAGGTTACGAAGGATATATTTAAAACTCTTAACTCAGCAAATGAATTGTAAGTGAACATGTCCATTAGGTCAAGCGAGAAAAAAAAAAACAGAGACTTTATGCTTACATTCCTTTTAAGGAGCTAGTTCACCAGAGATGGACAAAATATGCTATCATTAGTCATATTTCTCCACAAAGGATAAAGGATTTGAGAGGCAATTAATTTTTATAATACTTATCAATTCTAGAATGCCCATAACCTCGGACGGGATAAATTCACAACCAGGAGATGTCTCCTGAAAATAGAAGAGGAAGAAGAAGAGAAAGAAGAGGAGGAGGAGGAGGAGGAGGAGGAGGAGGAGGAGGAGGAGGAGGAGAAAAGGAAACAAAATGGCATTATGTTCCTCCTGGGAAAACTCAAAAAGACATTGTTACAAAGAATGAAATTAGTAACCACCTACCTAACTCCCTATGAAGGAAAATTCTTAAATCCCATAGGTTACATTCACATAGTTGAAAAGCAAAAGCAGAAAACAAAACTAACAAATGATTTCCCTTCCATGAGTGTTTTCCAATAATAGTACCATTCACAAGAGATTATCTCCAGAGAGCAATGCCTAACACAGTTAAGACTCAACATAAGAACACTTTGGTCTACTAATCCCCACTTAAAGAAGAAAAAAGCATATTAAACACATATTTGTTTAAATTTGAGAACAAGTACTACTACAGATATTTTCACTGTTAATAGATAACTATTAACTACAATAAGCATCTCCTGTGGTTAAAATATCATATATCATATTTCATAGTATCCATCCTTTTACAGGTTTATTCGCACCTGGTAAGAAGATATGTTTACATGATTATCATAGAAACACTTAAAGATCTTTGTGCCTACTTCCCTGACTGTCTCTTCCCCTTAACACAGTAATGTTGAGAACACTATCTAAATTCAGGTTAGATTTTGATTGTACTGGCAGAGTTACTTAGAGTTAAGCACTTAAGGAGAAAAAGAATCCTTAGGTAAGCACTATGTCACTTGTATACACGTATTTCTTTTTACTTCTGGTGTGTGTGTGTGTGTGTGCGTGTTTGTGTGTGTGTGTGATTATTAGAACTTCCAGGTAGTTAAGAAACTAGAGTTGAAGTTGAGAATATCTCAGCTTTTCTGCTAAAACAAATAAGCAAGATTTTCTTTCTTTTTATTTTTTTTTCTTTTCACTTTGGACATTTCTGCTGTTCTCCAATACTGTTTTGTCCCCTCTTCTAACCCTATCCTCCAGTTGCTTCACCAAGTGGGAGTGGTGAAAGAAAAATGTGATTGAATTATTCTTAATATAACTGTAAACAGGGAATTAATCCAGAAGCTGTATTTCATTATCTTATACTATTCCCCAAAAATCACACAAAACAATCAATATTTATTTAAAACCTGCATCTCCATCACTGAACAGTTACATGACCTAGCTTTACTTTCTACAGTAATATCACCACCTCCCAGCCACATCCCTTGATACTTGTATATTATTACTGATCTATCTCTTTAGACTTCAGGTAGGCTTCCGTGATCTGTCTACAGACCCATCCTCATGGTTCCCAAATGCTCCACCCTCCCATCCTCATTGGAGTGAATCTCCCTCTTTCCTTCTTCTGGTTGGTTCCCATCCTATTTTCTATGCTGCCCAGTCATTAGGTGATCAACATTTACCAAGGCAAAGAATAAATGGTAAGAGTTATTTACATCTACTTGGAACAGCAGATTCTTGATATAAGCATTAAAATTCTGTGTCCAGATTAAAACAAGACATGAAGGCAGAGAAATTAGTATTTGAATGATACAAGGGAAAACTTCAGATAATGTATAAAATCATTAAGCCTAAAAGACAACACTTAGACATATGATGGAAATATATTGTTATTTATTGCCTCAAATGATACTTGATATTGAAAAAAATGTCAGATATTTATTGTTGGTTAGATTCTAAAGTTGTAGAATCTCCCTTTGGGCAAATTTATTATGTTAGAAACATCACTTCTTTTCACTAATAAAAGCCAGATTTTTTTGATGATTATTGACCCCTTATTATGTGCAAAAATATGATATGCAGCATAAGAATAAAACAGCATCAATATCCCAAAGAAAATATCTGCTGATGGGTCAGACTAATAATTAGGTATGAATTTGTAAAACCAATTTAAACACATATAACCATGAGACATAGGTAACTGGTATGTTCCTTTGGCAGAAACATGCCTAAATGCTAATCTAGTAAAACTTTGTGAATGGAATGATTCCATTTATAATGAATTTTATTTATTATGTGTTGTTTTATCCAGTGACTCAAAAAAATTGGCCAGTGAAGTTGAGTCTCTCCAATCTAAGATAAAAGTAGAACATTTGCAGTCACTTTTGAAAGCATCCTTCTGGAACATTTTAAAATGGCACAATCATCAAGCAACTTCTCTAGCTCCTGAACACATACACAGATATTTTTCTTTCTGCTTATATTTTTCTCTGAACCCAAATCCATATATTACTTTCTGTACAAGAAAGGAAAGGATTCAAGGCTAAGTCACTCTATCCCTACTAAAAGTTGAGGTCAGGTAGGGTGAATGTTGGTCAACATTTATTAGGTTCTTTCCAAACCAAGATAATCCAACATTACATATCACAATTAAACCAATTCCTTTTCAACAATTTCCCATTTGCTAAATGTGATTGTTACTTTTAATTGTCAACGTGGAAAAATCTAGACATTCCTAATGGAGGTCATTATGAGGGATAATTTTACTTACGTTGATTGAAATAGGAGGACACACTTACTGTGGGAAGCATTAGTCTTTGAGACCTGAGCTGTCTATAAATGGAGAAATCACAATCCTAATTCATGCAATTTTTGTTTTTTGATGTTGTTGTTTTCTTCTTCCATATATGGACAATATATAACTTGAGCTTCCTGAAACCTTGGCATCCCACCATAATGGAATAAAACAGAACTGTGAGCTACAATAAAACCTCTCTCCCCATGCCATTCCCATTTAGAATAACTTGAGTGCTCTCTATTACTCTTTCATTCTCTCCACTCTCTTTCCCCATCTGTCTCCATTTTGTGTTTGTAGATAAGATGTGAGCTCTTAGTCTCAACTATTGTGACATGCTTGCATGCCTAGTGGTATGCTCTCTGTCATTCTGGCCATGGACTCATGCTCTGAAAACATAAAAATTACTATTACTCTTTCTTCTATAAGTTGCCTTTGTAATTGCATCTCCTCATAGCAATAGAAAAGTCTTCTTAAGAAAAAGCCCAAAGACAAGGCCATTTTGTCACTTATCCTTCCTTATCATCCCTCTTCTACAATGCCTTCTCCTTATCCACCCCATTGCTACTCTAATTTCTTTTAAAACTACTACTCTAGAAGCTTCCTAAATGATATGAAAGGTATGAAAAGGTAAATAACATATAATTGTTGAGACAATGCCCCAGTTAATCAACACGTGTTATCAAGTGAAACTCCTAGTACTAAAAATGGTCTACATCTTTTTTAATCATGGGGTTCTCAATGGAGGAGTTAGAGTGAAGACTGAAGGAGCTGAAAGGATTTGTGGCCCCATGAGGAGAGCAACAATACCAACCAACCACAGCTCCCAGGGTCTAAACCACCAGCCTGGGAGCACTTATGGAGGGATCCAGGGCCTTAGCTGAATATATAAGAGTGGAGGGCCCTGCTGGGCACAGGTGGAAGATGAGATCCTTGACCTCATGAAGGCTGGACGCCCCAGGGGGTGGGAGTTTTGAGGGTGGGGAGGTGGGAGTGGGGGGGTAGATAGAGGTTACATCCACAAAGAAGAAGGAGGAGGTGTGAGGGGATTGGGGGTTCCTGGGTGGGTGGGGGATGGGGTAAGGGGACAACATATGAAATGTAAATAAAACATCCAATAAAAAAATTAAAAAAAAAATGGTCTACATCTTATTGAGTGGTTGGCCAAATGGCCCTCAAAGGCTCCACCTACCATTATAGGCTATTGACAATGTTCTTTATTACCATTCCCCAATCTGACAGAGAGGCTACTGATGAAAATACAATATATTTATGCCATAGAACATGGAGAAATCTAAGTAGTTCTCAACTAGAAGCTTCACTTGTACAAACTAGGTTTCAGAGTATTAGAAGTTGTTACTGATACTACTGGGAAAGAAAACTGATTACCAGTTTCACCCATCTATGAACCCAGTAAACTACAATAGCAACCTGCCAACAAAACAAGCTTACAGATATAATAGTATCAGAAATCTTGTAGGAATTACAAACCACTTTTTTTTATTGGATTCAAGACATTCTATATGAGGTACGATCTATATTTGACATATTAATGGGGACAAAAACCTGAGGCTAGATAGACCCTAGTTACAAACCAACTAATATTCTTCTAAATAGACATAGCAATAAAATAATTTCTAATGATTTAATGAAGAGCTCAACATCAATGCATTGCTCAACATTTGCCATAGAAGCTTCTGAATTGCTATAGATGGTAATTAATACAGATTCTCATAATGTGCAGAAAGAACGATTTTTGGGGTATTCAGACCTGTAAAAGATGTCTTTGTTACACTACATATGCCCTTAAGACTCACAGTAAATTTGACAGCTTGCATAAGAACTACTCCAGTTACAGTCATACAAAATTTTACTGAGAAGGACTAAACACAAACTTTTAGTCCTAGCTAAAAAACTATCTGAAATTGAATGATGCATCCTGGGACATGGAAAATCAGTTTTCTTCAGAGGAGTAACACAAGGTATATGAACCATACTCTAAACCATGTACCATGCTCAGGAATAGTTGGCCCACACAAATCAGATTTCATGATTTATTGTCTGTCTGATGGTTTTGATCTTCTTTTTCTAATAACAAAATTTTCTTTTTTTATACAACATGTTCTGAGTATGCTTCCCCCTACCTCAGCTCCTATTCATACCTCTCTACCTAGCCAAATTCACAACCTTTCCTGTGCTCTCTCATTAGAATACAGGCAGGTATCTAAAAAGAAAAAGTAAAGATAAATGGTAGTGATGCTTGAAGTAAAAAGAAACTTGAAACAACAAAACAAATGAACAAACAAACAAGTGGAAAAACAAACCATCAAAGAAAAACACATATAGACACAGAGACATGTGCATTGTCAAATCCTATATGAGCAGAAATGTAGAAACCATAATATTTAAGATAAAGGCTTGTAGGTTAAGAAGAAAGACAACAATATCCAGGCAAAGCAGTATAAGACAAAAAAATAGATAATTATTATAGTTAGATAGATAGATAGATGATAGATAGATAGATAGATAGATAGATAGATAGATAGATAGATGATTGATAGAGAGATAGATGATAGATAATAGATAAGATTCTCAAGAAATACCATTGAGTCTTTTTCTGTTGGCCACCTCCTTCTGGCATGAACCCTGGCCTTAAGATTGTTTTGTATGTACAGGTAAACTATTTTGAGAAAGGTAAATTTTTTATTTGTTGAATGGTGATCAACTAGAGATATCTTCTCTGTTAAAGATGTGGCCCTGTGACCACTTCTTCTCTCACCACTGGCATGCCATCATTCACAGACTTGTGTAGACCCAGTGCATGCTCCTGCAGTCTCTGTGACCTCATGTGTGCCTTGTTCCTGCTGGGTTTAAAAGGCCCTGTTTCTTTTGTGTTCTTCATCCACCTTGGCTCTTATAGTCATCCTACCTCCTCTTTCATAAAACTCCCTGAGCTGTTTGATGGAGACATCCTATTTAAGAGCAAGTGTCCCAAGTATCTCACTCTTGACACATTGTTCAGCTGTGGGCCAATGCATGAATTCTCCTCTTCTAGATTAAGAAGCTTCTATGACTTGGCTGAGCAAGAATGAATCGACCAGAATGTTGTTGAGTCATTTTGTTGCTATGTTCCTTTAGCAGAAGAGTAGTGTTAGTTGTTACTTTTCCACCTAGATTCCTGCCCTATCTTGTCTCAGGTTCTTGGACTCTTGAGAAATGTCAGGCTTGGGTTCTATCTTATTGAGGGGACGTTCAATCCAACCTGATATTGGTTGGTGGTTATTCCTATAGTCTGTGTCCTACTCCTGAACCAGTACATCTTATATAGTGGTCACAATATTATATCAAAGAGTCTGTAGCTAGGTTAGTATATACCTTTCTCCTTTGACATCATTCAATATATGTTCCAGTAATATAAACATTAGACAATAAGAATGAAGGTGCTAGGTAGGAGGAAGTGATTCAACTTCTCTGTGTTCAATAATTTGTGTAGTTGCTATCTGTAAAAGAATTTTAATTCAGCAACACTGCTATGGGCATGGGATCACATTTAAAGACATTCTAGATCTGTGTGACATGGCTAGCATGACACACCTGTAATATCGCTGGCTAGAATGCAGACACACTTTTAGTCTGTCTTTAATCCAAACAAGGCATACTTGGTTTCTAGAAGGAAATAGACATATTTGGATGTGACATCTAATTGAGGGACAGACAAAGTGAATAATCAAAGAAAGAGTTGAAAGAATGAACCAAAAAAGGATATGTCCAACTCTCCTGATGACAGGAAAGAGTTGACCTTAGAGAGCACGAGAGAGAGAGAGAGAGAGAGAGAGAGAGAGAGAGAGAGAGAGAGA
>NW_021621071.1:3765906-3776553 GCF_004785775.1 Grammomys surdaster
AGGGAGGGAGGGATGGAGGGAGGGAGGGAGGGATGGAGAGGGAGGAGGGAGGGGTGGAGGGAGGAAGGGAGGGAGAATATGCAATTTTACTGGGAGAATTTTATACAGATAAGTTGCCAGTGAAGGCAAAATGATCCAGAGAATGAACAGAAGCCAGATTAGAACAGATTGCCAAAGTTAGTTTGAGGCCATCAGAGCAATTCAGTCAGAAGCTGAGGGAAGCCTGTTTGAATCAGTCAGCCTGGAAAGGAGTTTGAACCAGAACAGCTGAGTTGAACCAGCCAGCCAAAGTTCAGAAAGAACTAGAAAGGGTGACATTATTTGGCAGTAAACCTCTGAGACAATGCTATATTTGGTGAGTAAAAGTTACTTTCACAGGTATCTTCAGTAATAGGAACTTACCATCAAGTTGTGGAGAACAGCCTTGGCAATACCCTGGATTGATTTGGGTTCCGCAAAGGGCTCATTTGGGCAAAAACTCATTTAAATGAAAACCACTTTATGAACTTAAGTTTTCATTTGATATCAAGAGATGTCCAGATTTGGTTCCCTCTCCCTGATATTTGGCAATCCTATTTAGGCCAATATTGCATATGTGTATACTTTGGAAAGCCTCTGTTCTGTTAGGTTTACATACAGGCATTCATATAGCCCTTAGCTTTACTTGTCCTTCCTTGTATTCTCTTCTTCACTCTAGTCTTTCCTTTCTCTGGCCATTTGATTCTTCTATGCCAGTACTTCCTTATCTGTAGTTATCTACTTTATTTTTTTCCTAGGCTGATTCAATCTCCCGTCAGTATCTTTATAACTAACTTCTACGGTTCTATGTATTGTAGCTTGCTTATCAAAAACTAAACTGCTAACATCTGCATATATACAGGAATACAGACCATGTTTGTCTCTTAGGATCTGCTTTATATCACTCTGTATTATTTTATTTTAACCCAGTTCATTTACCTGTGAATTTCATGGTTTCACTTGTATAAATGTACCACATTACCTTTATGAATTCATTGATAAATGAACATCTAGTTTGTTTCCAATATATGAATATTAATAACAGAGAAATAATGAATATTTTTGAGATAAGTTCTCTGTAATAGAATGTAGAGTCTTTGGGTATATGCCCAATAGTAGTATTGTAAAATATAGAGGCAAGTATAATCCTAGATTCCCAAGGAACTACTATACTCATTTCCTTTGGGACTGTGCAAGTTTGCAGTCCTACAATCAATGTGTTAGTGTTGCATTCCCTGTATGATATCCTTACAGCTATCATTTGTTTGATTGATTTGGCCTTTCTGATTAATAAGATCAAATATCAAAAACATTTTGATTTGCATTTTCCTGATGACTTAGGATATTTGACATTTCAGTAAGTGCTTCTAGGCTGTTTGTGGTTTATCTTTAGAGGATATACTGGTTAGAGCTGTATCCTATTTTTAAAATACTTTGTTTTCATAACTTTCAGTTTTATTGAGTACCTTATATAATTTACAATTTGCCCTCTATTGATTGTATAGTTGGTAAAGATTTTCTTTTCTATTCTGTAGCCTTCTGTTATATCCATGTTATATTACATTGTGTCCTTTGCAACTCAGAAGCTTTTCAGTATCATGAGATCCCAGTTATTAATTATTGTTCTTAGTGCCTATGTTCTTGGTGCTCTGATCAAAATGTATTTTCCTGGAATGTTCCCCACTGTCATTTGTGTCATGTTCAGAGTATCTGTTCTTATGCTGAGATCTTTGATTTATTTGGAGTTAAGTTTTGTTTAAGGTGATAGGTTTGGCTGTATTCACATTCTTCTACAGGATATCAACCACACTGACTATTACCGTTGTTGAAATATCTGTTTTTTTCTAGTACATATTTTTGGCTTTGTTATAAAAAATGGTGTCATATGTCAAAATTATGTTGACATAAGTCAGAGTCTTCAATTCAATTCCATTTATCAACATACCTGTTTTTATGCAACTACTATGGTGTTCTTATTACTATAGTTCTGTAGTAATATTTGAGGTCAGTGATGGCTATGCATCCAGCAGTTATTTACTTAATATTACTTTAGCTATCCTGACAATTCTTTCCTTTCTTTCCTTTCTTTTTCTTTTCTCTTCTCTTTTTCTTTCTTTTCTTTCATCTTCTCTTTTCCTTTCCTTTCTTTTCTTTTCTTTTCTTTCCTTTGTTTTGTGTGTCTTTGTGAGTGCGTTTTCATGTGAAGCTAAAAGCATCATTTCAAGATCGATGAAGAACTGTATTGGAATTTTGATAGACATTGTATTTAATATATAGTTTATCTTTAGTAAGATCATTTTAGTATATTGGTCTTTATAATCCATTAGCACGGGAGATCTTACTATCTTTTGATATCTTTTTCAATTTCTTTCTTCAATGTCTTAAACTTCTTATTACATAAGACTTTCACTTGCTTTGTTACAATTACCCAAATATATTTTTTTCTTTCTCAGTCCATTTTTTGTCTGTAAAGGAAGGTGACTGATTTTTTTTTTGTATTAGTTTTGCAACTTGTAGGACTGCTAAAAGAGGTTATCAGCCATAGAAGTATCCTGGTGGAATTTTTAGTTTCAGCTATGTATATATTCATATCATCTATATTTAAGATCAAATATGATATTTTTATTGCTTCACTTCCTATTTGTATCCTTTTTTGTATTTATTTTTCTTGTTGCTCTAAGATTCCAAGTACTATATTGAACAGGTATGAATGAAGTGGAAAACCTCGTCTTGCTACTAATTTTAGTGGAAATAGTTTGAATTTGTCTCTTGTTTGATATTGGCTGTGGGTTTGTAAATTTCATTTATTATTATTATTATCATTATTATCATCATCATGTTTCTTATATTTTTAGACTCTGCAGGACTTTTATAATGAAACCTATTTGATTTTGCAAAGGTTTTACTTTATCTAATAAGATAACCTTGTAGTTTTTTATCTTTTAGTTTGTTTATATGGTGGAAAACCTGCATTGATTTAAATATATTGAATAAACCCTGCATCCTTGCTCTAAGACCTGCTTGATCATAGTGGATGATCTTTGTCTTGGGTTCTTTTATTTGTTTTGCAAGTATCTCATTGAGAATCTTTGCATCTATGTTCATACGGGAAATGGGTGTATAATTCCCTTTGTTGAGCTTAGAGATCATATCAACTGTGTTCTCTTAGAAAAATATCAGGAAACATTTTTTTTTCTCTTTTGTTTAGGAGAATAATTTGGTGAACATTGACATTGATTATAAGTAAGTCATAATTCTGTGCAGAACCCACATGTCCTTCTACTTCTTTTGGCTGGGAGACTTTTGATTGCTGTCTCTGTTTTATTAAGGATTATAATTCTTTAAATTGCTTATTTGATTTTGATTTGATTTCAGTAGATTGTATATGTCAAGAAAAGTACCTATTTGCATGATATTTTTCAAATTGGTGAAGTACAGTTTTCTAAACTATGTCCTTATGATATCCTAGATTTTCTCTGCCTCTTTTGTTATGTGGCCCCTTTCAACTATGTGTTAATTTAAATCATCATTTTGTGTCTTTTATTTGATTTAGTTTAGGATTTACCAATCTTACTGATTTTCTCAAAGAACCAACTCTTTGTTTCACTGATTCTTTGTATTGCTTTCCCTTAGTTTGCTTGTGTGTACATTGTTGAATTTAGCCCCTTCTTGGTAATTTCTTCATATCTACTCCTTTTGGGTTTCCTTTCTTCCTTTATCTCTTTCTTTCTTTCACCCTTCATTTCATTTTATTTTTCTTTTGTTTTTTCTTTGCTTTTATTAGGTACCTGGTACTATGAAGATTCATCTTAGAAATGCATTCATTGTATCCCATAAGTTGTATACATTGTACTTTTGATTTCATTCAACTCTAGACAGTCTCTATTATGTTTCTTAATTCCTGTTTCAAACCATTTTTACTTCAGTAGTTAATTGTTCAGTTTCTATGATTTTTGTAGGCTTTTCCTTGATAGCCAGCTTTATTCAGTGATGTCAGATCAGACACAGGGTGTTATTTCAATTTTCTTGTGTCTCAGAGACTTACTTTGTTTCAACATATATGGACAATTTTAGATAGGGCTTCAAGATGGGCTGTGAAGGAGATATATTCTTTTAGCTCTGTGTGAAATGTTTTATAAATATCCATTAGGGTCATTTGGTTTATAATATCCTTACCTTCACCATTTCCCTGTTTAGTTTTTCTTTGAGTTACCTGTCTATTGGCAAGTGGGGTATTGAAATCATTAACTATCACAGTTTGAGGGTCAATGTATGGTTTTAGCAGTAGCATCATTTCTTTTAGGAACCTAGGTGATTTTGTGATTTGGTACCTAAATGTTCAGAACTATAATGTCCTCTTGGTGGATATGTCCTTTGATGAGCATGTAGTGTCCTTTCTTATTTTATCAGATTAGTTTTCTTTTGATGTCTATTTTGTTAGATATTAAAATTGCTATGCCAAGTAATTTCTTGGCATGTCTTTTCCCTTCTTTTATCTGAGATGATGCTTATCCTTGATGTTACTATGCATTTCTTGGTTGCAGTAAATCCTATTTTGATTGATCGTTTGTTTGCTTGCTTGTTTTGTTTATTGGCCCATGTTTGATATTTTAAAGAAAAAAATAGAACATGAAATTGTGTTTGGAAGGAGATGTGGAAGGGTGTGGAAGGTGTTGAAAGAGGAAAAAGGTATGATCAAATAACATAAAAAAATAAGAAACTGAGATTTATACAATAATTGATGTTAATTAAAAGGTTCGTCCTATACCTAATTTTCCAATTCTTCCTCTTAATATGTTTTTCTTTCCTAGTTGGTTATTTAAGTGACCCCATTTAGCAGCATTGCTGGGAATTCACAGTTAGAAGTCTTGTTCAGCCAAATTAATTAAGTGCCATTTTCCTTACAGAGGAAATTAGCTGTTTAGATAAGTATATTAATTGTGTGTTTGACTCTGTTTATTGTAATATAATTCAGAATACCTTGGCACCCAACACCTTATTCCCAAACCAAATTTAAATGCATAAAATTATTTTTCTATCCTGTGTTTAGATTATAGTTTTCTTGTTCACAGAGTTACTTATGCTTCTCAGTTTACTATACATTGATCAGCCATTTTAGCTTTGGACTGAAATACTTTCAGAGTCTTTTAGAATCAATGTGATGTTATTACCAGTCACTAATTCAAAGCACACGTAGGTTTAGTCTCCTTTCTGCTTGACATATAGTGACCGATCTTACCAGAATGACTCTATAACCCTACCCTGCAAGAAGGCTGTGCCCAGGAATTCCCAGTAAAAATGAAGAATGAATATGTCATAATCCTTGCAACAAAAGAAATAAGGAATCTTAAGGAATTTTTTAGCAGTACATTAAGAAGAGAGGGAAATGTTCTGCAGAGATGTTCCTAGCACTGTAATTTTGTGCAAAAAAAAAAAGAAAGAAAGAAAAGATTAGAAGAGTGTAGTAAGTGAGATATCAATCAAGCTGCAGGAAACATAGAACATTCAAAGAAATGCAGTCAAAAACTTGAGATGCTGATTTGACTCAATTACTTCTTTTAGGAACCTAACAATAGCCAATTGTTTTAAAAACAACAACAAAAAACCAACAAAAAACAAAAATAAAAACCCAACACTGGCCATGTTTGAACTCAGACCTTGTAATTTTTTTCAATGGCTCACTGAGAAGATTTCATGTTAGTGTTTAATGGGCATCATGAGTGTGTTGATCCATATATGCATTTAGGCGACAATTCAAATGATATTCTTATTTGTTTGTGACATTTTAAAACATAAAACTTTCTAAAAATAGCCATATCTTTTCCTTTATGCTCTTTTATTTACTGTATTATCCAAAAATTTGTTTACCTATCGGTAGTCTACTGATAACATAGGAAATATGTAGTCAGATACCAATTTTATATGTGCTTTCCTATTAGTCTACTGATACATAGATACCAATTTTATATGTACTTTCCTATCTATGCCATAGAAACATAATTATACATGAATACAGAAATAATGGCAAAGTGAACCTAAAAAAGAAAGAAGCAGAGAAAAAAAAGAAAGAATGAAAGAAAGAAAGAAAGAAAGAAAGAAAGAAAGGAAGGAAGGAAGGAAGAAAGAAAGAAAGAAAGAAAGAAAGAAAGAAAGAAAGAAAGAATAGAAGAATCATGAGAGGGTTCAGTAAGCATTTGAGCTAAGAGTAGTTATGCCATTACAAAAATTATTTTATAAGTTATCCTAAAGATATATTTAAAATTTTATCTGAGAAGTGTTGTATTATTCTGCTACTTTCACATCTCCTGCTGATATATTTTCAAATTCCTACTTTGTCCTTTAGCAGTGAAGTATGCTATGTCATCTTAATGCGTTTCAATTGCAGTAGGGCTTTGTGCTTGGATACCACTTGAGATTGCTAACAAATTGCTCACCAATTTGTTTTTCACATACAGTGTCTTCACTTACTGGTTTGTCATGTTGTATCTGTTCAATGCAAGTAATTTGAGACTGAAACAACTTAACATTTTGAAAACACCAAGGCATCAAGTTACAATATGGATCATTACATCACAACTGTGCAGACAATAGTCACTGAGGCTGAAGGATGGGGGAGTACACAAAAGCCTGGACTGAGAAACTCAGAAGAAACCATCACAGAAGAAGACCCTAAACTTTAAACTACAGAGTCTCATAGCTCTCCTTACACCTGATGTGAATTCAGGACCTCATTCATAGGAGATGTACTAGGCTTATTTTTAAAGACCAGCTGTGATTGGCCATTGTCTATGTGGTAGCTGTTGAATATTCTGATTCCCAGTCAAACTCAAATGTCACTGGTTAAACATCTCCCTCCTATTCCACATGCATACTTCAATTAAGTTCTTCATGCAAAATAAAATCAACTCAGAGTACTACTGTTCTCTTTCTGACGAAGTCATGATTTCTTTTTTCTCCTTGAAAATTCTAATTGCCTCGAGGAGAGGAGAGGGTAAAGCTTGATAAAGTAACTGGCATTAGTTTCGTAGTCCACCCAGTCTTTTCTGTCTAGAGCCTGGTTCATTTCCCTGTTTCACAGTTCACTGGAGCCCTTTGTGGTCACTACGTTACGTCCATCTTATTTTGCTCTGACTTTGTGAATCTCACACATTGAAAGCATTGGGTAGAGAGAAGTGGCATCTCAAAGCAAAGGCCTCACACTCAATAGGCATGTAACACCTAAAAGCAGTGTGGGAAAAAAAGAAGAGGACAGCATGGGAAGTGACAGGCACAATGAGCATAGTGACTTTTGTATCCTTGCGATGAAAATATGCAGCTTTCTCTTAACACAAACTGCATAAAAACATACATAAAGATGGATTTTTTTCAGAACGATAAAGCCTTCATAAATTAATCCATATAAGCTTTGATTTCAACATAGACTCTCGTGTTTACTGGAGGATCAGTTTTCTCCAGCATGTCACCAGTGTTTCTTCCTGTCTGTCTATTGTTTATTACCTCTATTATATTTTTTTCTGCTTTCATCTCTCTGATTTGTGTACTTTCTGATTGCGTCCCTTTGGTTTTATATTTATACTTAGCACTTATCTGAGCCTTTTAATCTTCAAAGCTCATAGAGAACATTACCTAATTAATTCTCCCTACAGACTTGTAAAAGAATTCATTATTAGAACGTCTACACTTTACACATGAGGAAAACAAGGCATAGGTCAAATGGCTTAACAGAAATTGTAGGAGACGGGGCACACGGCTGTAGTGAGTCTCGCTCAGCTTACACTGCCAGGTTGCTCCTGCCTCTTCTCATATCTTCCCTCTCATGGTCTCTCACGTAATTTATTTGCCAAAATAGCCTGCATTTGATTTCATCATGCTTCCATCATGCTTCCATCTCCCACAGTAAGCTGCCAATTTTCTCCAATTTATAGTAGTCTTTATATATATATATATATATATATATATATATATATATATATGTGTGTGTGTGTGTGTGTGTGTGTGTGTGTGTGTATGTATGTATGTGTATATGTATGTGTATGTATATGTATAAACTATAGATCCCTAATTTTCTCAATATCAATTTGGGGACTATCCTGTTTCTGTGTTAACTTTGTGTAACTTAAGTTTATATTTTCTCTAGCTTTTTAACAATTTAAAAGGTATTTTTTGAGCTACATACTTTTTAACAAAATGTAAATTCAGGTTGACTATTAACTCTAGACTTCAATGCATTAACTCCTCTGATCCATTATATCTTTTTATATATGAAAAAGCAGAGCACATATTTCTTTTTATTATGGAGAACATGAATGAGTACTCACATGAAGGGCCTGGAATGCCTTATACACATATTCTTTCAAATTTTTCTTCATCTGTTAATCTAAGCTATTTTTTCAAGTTATGATCTATTTAATAGGTATTTAAAATATAAGAAATTAAATATTTTTATGATAGTTGACAAATATAACATAAGTTAGTATATGGTAGATTCTATTGTTTATGAAATTTTCTCAATGACATTTTCTGATTTATACAATCCTGAGGAAAATATTATTTTGTTATCTTGCCTTTTTAAAATTTCATTATGGTTACAAAAAGACAAAATTAATTTATTCTATATGAATAACCATAATATACGAGATATTCCTGCAAATTATATTAATATGAGTCAAGCCAGACATAATCAATATCCACATTTTCAACTTTTTCTGATGAATTCAGATTAGTAACTATGAATGTGTGTCCTTGTGTGTGAAAGGGAGAAATAAAAAATTATGAAAATGAGTGAAAGTAAAAACTATTTTGGAAAACAGTAATCATAAAATAAACGTTGACAGATTCTGTTGGAAAGTGAAAATCTTAGTACATTTTCAAGAAGGCAGGAGATTAGTTCAAATTACCCAGGAGCCACCTATGAGACGGGGACTAATTTGTAAGTGACTTCTTAAGGAATGCTTTCAGAAACTAATTAGAAAAAGGGAGAGTAGGACAGAAGCCAAGGATGGTGACCCACAAGTTGCAGCTTTGGGGAATGAATTGTGCCTCAGTGTCTAAGATCTGCACTCCGTGAAGTCGATCAACTGCACAGGTTCATTATGGGCTGCCTCACGGGGATCAACTCCTAAGCCCTTCCTTTCTTCTGGACTCTTCAGCGGTAATTTTCTGACCTATCAGTGTTTCTAAGGCAAGAGTACCAGGACCAGGAGAAAGAAAAGAACGTTTTCTGTCTATTACCACAGAGAATTCAGTCTGTGAGACTCTACTCTCCCTGGCATTTAGCTTATACTTTGTCTTTTCCAGTTTTGTGTCAACCACAAGATAAACAATCATAGGCACAAGTTGTTAGTGGAACAGAGCAAACATTCAACTATCAAGGCTCAAAAACAGATGAAGAAAATAAAAGCCGGGAAAGCACCCTTTGGTTTTGGTTTGAAAACTTGAGTGTTTCAACTGGGGCCTTGAAGTTGTTGATCTTCCCAAAGAAATATCTGTTGTTCCTGGGAGCACAGCAGAAAATAAATGAGAACATTTTACAAGATAAGACAATAGAAGATTAGGATAGATAAAGAGAACAACACAAAAACTCAAGAGGACACAATTAGGGCAGCAACCACGCTAAGTATGACTTCTACCTGGAGAAAAATGTCCCAAGAAGTTCCACTGGTATCCAGGGCATTGGGGAATTATGGGGAAAACAATGAGGAATGTGAAGTGAGCCTTGTCTTTTCCACTCAGAGTTCTCAGAGAAAGGAGGAATGATTTTCAATGTTTGTAATTTATTGTGTATGTTGGAAGGGAAAAATTAAATTCAAGTTATGGTCACAGTATTCTCATTATTTAAATAATAGGTACTTGATGGTCCTTAAGACAATATGGGTGCTAGCACAATATTTCATATTCAATGAAATAAGTAAGATGCTGAAATATAGATGTGGCATAATTTCATTCATAGTCCATCTTAATTATTAGATCTCATAGATACGGAGTGAAGAAAGTCTGTTGCCCGGGACTGAAAGGTTTGAAAGAGGGTATGTTGATCAAAGGGTATGGTAATTATTACATTGAAATAGTAGTGTAGCAGTGTAGCAGTGAGTTTAGCTATACTGCTTTGTGCTTTCTGTGGCTCACATGCTTCCAGTCACCTGCCCAGGAACTCTTTGGATCCACAAATGAAATACACACACACACATACACACACATATACACACACACACACACACACATGCACGCACGCACGCATGCACGCACACTAGCTTTTTTTTGAAATGCCTTTGCTACCTCAAAGGCTGGGCAGTTCTAATACCCTGCCTGGCTATCATAGATTGTCCCCCTGGTATCACTAAATCAACATCCTCTAAATCTATGATCTACCTTTGCTGCCCTGTTCTTTCTGGGTGGTGCCCTAATCTTTGCTGCCCAAGATGCTTCTGGGCAGCCCTTCTGGGGGCTGCATTCCTTCTCACCTACATGCTGAATGATTTTTTTTTCTGCAGCTCTAAGTCTGATCCACCTCCTTCCTAAACATGGCGATTCTCCCTTCCTCTCTTCCAGTTCCTAGCCCATGTAATCGAATAGTACCACCCTACTCTCTCTCTCTCTCTCTCTCTCTCTCTCTCTCTCTCTCTCTCTCTC
>NW_021621071.1:3776563-3779063 GCF_004785775.1 Grammomys surdaster
CTCTCTCTCTCTCTCTCTCTCTCTCTCTCTCTCTCTCTCTCTCTCTCTCTCTCTGCCCAGCCATTGGCCATTGGCTCTTCATTGATTGATCAAATACAAATTAGGGACAAGAAACTTCAGCATTGGGACACACAGATTCGTGATTAAGTCAAAGCATTAGAACCAATCCCCAGAGTAATAAGACAAAGTTTAAAAATCAATTATATTTATTTTTATATGGCTGATACAAATATATTACTTTAAAATATCTATAGCAAATATTAAAATATTCTTCTTACAAAATAACTTTTAATATGCATATTCATGTCTTTGTTAATTACCAAGTGTCAGCACTTCATGATACCAATACACCCTCAAACATATATTATTAGAATTAATAAAATGTCACGATCTAAAAATATTTTCAGAATTGAAACTGAGGAAAAGGAATTTTAAACACTCACATAATGGAACATGATGATTCAATGGAACCTGACATCTAACACAATTTCTGTGCTGCTGAAGGTTTTTGAAAAGTCCCTGGCTACAATGATGTGAAGAAATATTCAAATAGCAACAATGAAAAGTTGAATGCAATAAATGAATATGTTAGTACTAAGAACTACCCAAGGAATATAGCTCTATCAGATCTGTTAACACCATAGAAAACAGAACGAACACTACAATGTTTTCTTACTATGTAATGAATGTATGTATGTATGTATGTATGTGCATATATATATATAATATATATACTCATTATATATTTTTTCATTATATATATATAATACATATATATGATATAATCTATCTGAATTAATTATTCTAACTAGACATTAGATATTAATACACATACTAAATAGATTAGCCATCACTTTTTGAAATCAACCAATATGGAGAAAAACACAAAAGATAAATTAAACTGAATAACAGTTCTTAATGAATTAATCTCAAACATATTGGAAACTTAATTCATAATACTGGAGGGTGGAATTTATTTCAGGATGAAGGGATACTTAATAAATGATAAGAAAAAATGTGATGGGATGGGAAAAATACTAGCCTTTATCAGTAATTTTGCATTACATTCCATTTAAATATAAAATATACCCAGTATTTATTCCAAAATTTCATTCCATAAAGAGAAGAACATTATGCTATCAAATATTGTTATATCAGTGAACATGTGGTAAGCAGACCTTAGGAGGTATGGGTGCATACTGGTGAAGAAACAAAGGCATAGAAAGTAAGACACCATAATGATGAAAAAACAATACTACTTAGGTATTTTAGGATTAAAAGTCATTTTATGAACAGTGATAAATTGGTAAATAATTTCATTCTTGTAAAGTCTGATCAAAGCATCATTTATTATTATCTTTTCTCAAACTGAGATATTTTTCTAATCAGTTGAATAGCTGAGCTTTTATTACATTAACTGAAAAAGATAATCCCTTATTTTTCTTTATTTCATCTATCACCATGACAAAACTGAAGGTCACTCTTCCATTACAACTGGTTTGTTAGTATTACAAAAAAAAAAAAAAAGCAAAAATGCAATAACAACTGCCAAAACCACAGGCACCAATTGCATTAATATATTAATAAAGAGTCAGCCCTTCTTTGATTCCAGCATTATCATATAAAGTCCTTCAATCTTTACGTTGTCATGAGTACTGAGGAGTAAGACCACCACAAACGTGCACAGGACTTTGTGGAACGCTGAAGTTTTGTTTGTTTGTTTTCCATTCAACGCTTCATGGGCTGAGTTCTGTGCTGAAGGAAGACAACCAGAGGAACACTATCATGAATGCACTGCGTCACTGTTGTGTGCTCTTGACTGTGCATGTAATATAATCAGCTGCTTTAAGTTCCTGCCATATTTGCTTCCGCAATGAGAGATTGCAACCAGGAATTATGAGATGAATTATTCTTCCTCCTGTAAAGTTGCTGTTGTTGGCATATTTTATCACAACAAAGAGAAACAGATTATGACATCTGCCCTGACTTCTAATATTTTCCTCAAATACATTTAGATTTAAAATTCTGAAAGCATAGTTATTAATATACTGACCTGCTATTCAATACTGCTGGAGGGCTTCTTATTGCAGTTTATATTTAATTTATAAAATACTCATTTGACTAACATAACTTATAAGACGTAAGTCCACATCCATCTTAGTAATCAAAGCCATTCATTTGAGGAATGGACTTTATTTCCTCTTACATTAAGGTCTTTAGTATCATGTTCCTATATCTTACCCCCCTTAACTAAGTCCCCTTATTCTAACATTATATCTTAATTGAATGTTATAGGATTAAGGAAGACTTCTCTAAAGACAAGAGTAAGTCAGATTCTGTGAATTTGACTTTCTTTTAGAATCTGGGAGCAAAACTACAAAAGGCAGGTCATAAGGTATAATTAGAAAATTAGAATTTTCATATGAATGTCATAGCTACAAATACTAAACTGAAAATTTTAATTTAACCTAGAATTGTCATTGAGCCTGAAAATTTTTAA
>NW_021621071.1:3783764-3792941 GCF_004785775.1 Grammomys surdaster
AGAGAGAGAGAGAGAGAGAGAGAGAGAGAGAGAGAGAGAGAGAGAGATCTCTTTTATTCACAGATATGTGCCCAAAAATCTAGTGAATGCTTAAAATCATGAATAAATTGAACCTTCATAAACACACTCACACACACACACACACACATATATGTGTGTGTCTGTGTATATATACATATACATCATATACACCAAATACATATACACCATATTCATATACACCATATACATATACATACATATACATATGTATGTATATGCAGGGTGCCATATATATGGCATTTTCTGTTCATACAAGAAATATCAGTCAATGATCAATATTTTTCTCTGGACAATTTCACATTTCTTCTCTAAATTCTTCAATCCTTGTTGAGCATTATACATTCTGGTCCTCATACAGTCTGTCATTGACAGACTAAACTTATGAAATGGAAGGTACTTAATACCTAGAACTCAGTGCCCTGGAGAAGTTTATCTGTACAGTGAGATTTTCTTCACTCTCTCCTGTACTCTTCTCTTGCACATACTCCATGTTACATAATTTAAAATCTTCCTACCTGTAAAGTGCCCTCTATCTAATTCAATATCCTATTCTACATTCATTTTGGGATTACAGTAGGTTAATATTCTGCCATTTCAGGGTGACATTCTGCCATTTACATACGTAAATCCCACCAAGACTCTCAGAAAAGCATAATCATAGTCACAACAGTAATAATACATTTTTGCTGTCCTCAGTGCTCAGCACGGTAGTAAGTTCATCCATGTTCTCAGTGTGCTTCCATCTCTCCTCACAAGACATTCACGCTTGTACATTTCAACACTCTCAAATGAGGCACCCAACTCATATACAGCAGAGTACTGCTGGGTCTGGACTCAATGAGGGAAGATGTACCTAACCCTTGAGATACTTGGAACCCCAGGGAGTGGGGAGGTCCAGTGGAGTGGAAGTAGGGGTCGGCATCCTCGTGGAGACAGGGGAGAGGGGAGGAAGTTTCAGATGTGGAACAGTCCAAGAGTGGACCTGGAGGGGAATAAAGTCTGGATTGTAAAAATAAAGAATAATTTTTTTAAAAAAAGTAAAAGAAAGAAAGAAAAAGATTACCTACGCTGATTGCACAGCAAGAAAACATCTGACTCAGCATGAAATTCTGAATTAAAATCTCATGTTACTCTGATTGAAACTAAGTGTTTTGCTTCTGGTCTCTATAAATCTCCTAGTTTTAATAAGTCTTTAGAAGGCTTTGGTAATCTAATGATGGAGATTCAGAGGCAAACTCATGGTTCACAGAATCGTGACAGATTCTATCCGGTATGTTTCAGCAGGTTTTAGGGATACTCAATTTCTAGTCACTGTTTCCATTCAGGGTATTATTGGGGCTGAGGGATATGTTAGTATTATTCAATCCTTGTATGTAATATTCATATAAAATAGCATTGTTTGGGCCCCATGTTCAATAGTTACAATTTGTCACCATTTGACATGAAAAAGGGAAGAAAAATTAGAAGCATAAGAAAGGAATGATGAATGAGCCATGTAATTTGTGATCAGTTAACATGAAAATAGTTTTTGTTACTGTTAGAATGACTGTCTAAAGCATATCACATGGTATATAGATTATGTAAAATTAATGGTCTATACTACTACATATCTTTGGATAGATTCTTATCTTTTAATATTTTTCCACTTTTGTAATGTCTTTTGTAAAGATTTTGCTTTTGCATTTATTGAAGTTATATTTGGGAAACTACTTTGTAACTCCTTCTCTCAGCTTTTTCCACCTGCTGGAAGTGTAGCTTTCAGGGTATATGTGAAATATTGGACTTGATTCTCATTATCACCTGCTAATTACCTACTGTGAAGAATGTGTTACCTGATAATGACACATTGTAAAACATTGATCTACAATTTCCCTGGAACACATAGGGATCAGATCAGTGTAAATGTCTTGTTTCAGTGATGAGGCTTTTACAAAACAGGGAGATGTTTTAGGGCCAGCTAAAGACCATGAGAAGTCCTCTATGCCAAAAATCAATATTTAGATTTCTCCTCAATTTCTTCTCCTCTGTATGACCATGGTGGCTGGAAAACAATGTCTACATGGAGTCATTAATGATGTAATTAATTAAATAAACACACCAAAATGTAATGTCTTTTACTTATACTCCCCAAAAGTCATGACACTCTTTCTACTGAAAATATTTATGCCTCAATTAATATTTAGTACAATTCCACAGGATTACATCAAAAATGTTCATGTTCAAACCTTCATATCAGTATTCAACCCTAAAGAGATAATAGCATCTTCAGAAAATTATTACTTTTCAAATAAAAGAGAGTCTAATCTACTCAAGTCAAAATATAGAGATTTGGAGAATATTTTACTTACATACTTAAACCATAAAACTTAGATTGTATCATTTAAAATAGTAAAAGGGCTATTAAATATTTCCTGAGGAAAAACAAAGATAAATTGCATTGGCATTTGTATGGTTTGTGTAAGTTTAGTAATTTTCAATGATGATTTATTCAGTTACTAAAAGCAGAGCTGTATCAATAACAACATAGATTAAAAGTGAACAACAAAAAGACTTTGACAAAATTCCTCATTTTTATCAACTAAATCAATAAATGACTGTAATGTTGGAATAAACATCAATCCCGCAGGCAAAATGAATGCCCAAGTTACACCCACACCCAAGAAAACAAATATACTGTTGTGTCTCTCTGACACTTGGGGCTGTTGTTCTACTTTTGCCATTTGCTGGACATGGATGTTTATTACTAGGTTAGACTTAGACTCTGTCTGTCTGGGAGGTTTATCAAGATGCCTGGGCCCTTTAGTGAATGAATTTAAAAGGAAGTTTCTGACAAACTCTATATATGTGCATTTCATAAACATCCCTTAATGCCTTATGATTTAGATGGCATTGACTACGTGTAGTTATATTTGAATCTACCAATCTAAAATTATCTAGATAAAATGATTCTCGGTTGTTTAAGATGTATTATTATGGCAGTTTGACTGAGGGCAATTTGACTTCTCACTCAAACTTTCCAATTCAATTTGTTTGAGTTCATCCCTAGGAATCTGTACTCTGAAGTTCATAAGTGAGGCTAACACTGTAGACTGAATACTGGTGAGATGATATGATTCAGAATACTGTAGTAAGGCAACAGAGGCAGGATTTTGAGCATTCTTTTTTTCTAACTCAGTTTTGAAAGTATTTTAAAAAGCCTTTTAGTTAAAATGCTAGGGAGGCTTCAAAGTATAAAATATAAAAATTTGCTACAATTAGTGAACTAAATTGAGGTTTGTTTTACACAAACAATTATAAGCCAAATGGAAATTAAGGAGTAGAAAATATGAATTCTGTAGCAGTCTTCTTTCTTCTATGAAGTTTTACATATGATACAGCATCATAAGTAATTTGTGTCTTATATTTTCAACAAAACCTCTTAAGAAAGCTATGAAATTCCAAGAGATCTGCTGACTACTTTGATACTGCATAGCATATAAGTATGTAGGCACCTCTTTAGCCACTGTAGCACTAACCAACTGACTTAGGTTTTCTAAGAAATGCATTTTAAAATAAAGTATATTTATTATCATGTTAATATTCTTTTCTGTGCATAATTTGACTTGGAGTTATTGGGGTGAAATCACCCTTATAGGTTAACTGGCATGAAGAATATAAATTGCTTTTATAGATTTGAATCTGGACCCTTGAGTAAAATAGGTAATATTTTGCTTCTTTGAACTCCATCTTTATTTATATATATGCATAATATTTTCTGAAATGATATGTAATGAGAAGAGTTTTCATAGTAGACTTTATACTGAAAAAATATCGCTGGGTGGTGGTGGCATATATCATTACTTCCAGCCCTTGGGAGATAGAGGCAGGCAGATCTTTAAGTTCGAGGCCAGCCTGGACTAAAGAGCTAGTTCCAGGACATCCAGGGTGACACTGAGAAATCTCATCTCACAAGGACGCTTGTTTCTTAAAAAAAAAAAAATGTTAATAAGAATAGGACAGAACACTTGGCAAAAAGCTTATGAGTAGGAAACTTCGGGTTGGAAATATGTTTTTCAGCTATAATCAATCATCTTGTTTTTTTCTTAATATACCAGAAGAGTCAGGATTCTGTAAAACAGACATGTAGGATTCAGTGATGTGCACCCACCTTCTCCCAGGGATCCTTTGCCTCAGCTGTCATTGCCTTCAAGAATCAATTCAGCTGAAAAGTGCTCCCTCTTTCTTCTTTTGGTAGGAAACGTAATATTCAGAAGACTTGCACATGTCAACAATGAGAACAACAAAGAGCTATTTACCTGCCACAGAAAGAAATTGTGAAAAGCTGAGACCTTCACAGTTTCTCAAGTGCTGAACTCAGGCACTGGGACCACATCTCTACTATACTTCATTTCCCCAGCCTTGCTTCCTTATTTCCTCTCACAGTGAGCTCAAGGGTACTTATTCTAAATTTTGACTACTAAACTTTAGAACAGAGTTGGTTTTCCAAAGAAACCTTCCTTCAAACCAGGAGAGTAGAGAAGCGATAACATCAGCAGAGCCATCATCAGCTTCAGAAATTCTATTTGTTCGTGATCTACAAAAAAACCAATATTTTATGCTATTGTATTTTGATCTTATTTTATCACAAAGATGTGTCAAATAAATTAACATATTAACCATTTTGCCAATCATATCCTGGAGACCCATAGTTATTATGCTTTACATTAATGGCAATATCCCATTAGATGTTATTAACTTAAGCCAAAAGAAATGAGATACAGTTGAGAAAGAATGCATCACAACTCCAACAACAAAGATGTTTCCCTTGACCCTCCATGTCCGGCTCCATTATTTATTCACTCCGTTATTTATAATCGACTGGAATTGCCATAGCAAGAAACCTGCTTACATGAAGTTTGTGCTGGAAACACAACACTGCCCTCCAACACATGCATGTATACACACTCATATGTATATATCTGCATATATTCATATATGTATATATTTCCAAACATATGCACAGAAACAAGTAGAATATTTTTGTATTGACAGATGTCGTTATGAAGCCTATCAGAGTAAAAAAGAAGTACAAGCATCATGTTCAGTGGATACTTTAGTGGTCACTTGGCTTACTTCCTCTTTTATCCTTATTCTGCAATTCAGTCTGTCTTCTGTGAGTCACTTATTCTGAACCTAACCTTTGCCACAGAAGGGAGGGAACAAATTTGCCGAGGATGAAGTGTTTCCACTTATTTTCCTGATGTGAGCCACTACTGCTTGTGTAGTGATCAAGTTAATTGTTCTACAAGAGAAGCAAATCACTGATTAGAATCACTGGCAATCATTTATAATATGTAGGTAGCCCTTCAGTTGCTGAAAGATTTTCTTAACTGGACTGCAAGCTACACTAATAAAATATATCTTTGTCCTTTGGGCTCATCTTAGTCTAGTACCAAAGTGCAGCATCTAAAAGCAACAGAATCTTCATCAGTTATGTGTTAGGGAGTTTCTTCAATATCTACAAAACAATAAATAAATAATTAAAACTATCAGAAAGACCACAGTACATCCCTATAAGTGAAGTGCTCTGGAGGCAGAGAAAGGAGGATCTCTGCAAGTTCAGGAGTCACCTTGTCCATGTCTCCAGTTTCCAGACAAAAGGGTCTATATATCGAAACATGTTCTCAACAAACATAATAAAAACAAAACAAATCACTATCGCTTTGTAGTACAGCTTGAAGTCAGGGATGGTGATTCCTCCAGAAGTTCTTTTATTGCTGAGAGTAGTTTTCGCAATCCTGGGTTTTTTGTTATTCCAAATAAATTTTAAGATTGCTCTTTCTATCCCTGAGAAGAATTGAGTGGGAATTTTGATGGGGATTGCATTAAATCTGTAGATGGCTTTTGGCAAAATAGCCATTTTTACTATATTAATCCTTCCAATCCATGAGCATGGGAGATCTTTCCATCTTCTAAGATCTGCTTCGATTTCTTTCTTCAGGGGAATGAAGTTCTTGTCATACAGGTCTTTTACTTGCTTGGTTAGGTTCACACCTAGGTATTTTATATTATCTGTGACTATTTTGAAGGGTGTCATTTCCATAATTTCTTTCTCAGCCAGTTTATCTTTTGAGTAGAGGAAGGCTACTGATTTGCTTGAGTTAATTTTATATCCAGCCACTTTGCTAAAGTTGTTTATCAGGTTTAGGAGTTCTCTGGTGGAAGTTTTGGGGTCACTTAAGTACACTATCATATCATCTGCAAATAGTGAGATTTTGACTTTTTCCTTTCCAATTTGTATCCCTTTGACCTCCTTGTGTTGCCTAATTGCTCTGGCTAGGACTTCCAATACTATATTAAATAAGTAGGGGGAGAGTGGGCAGCCTTGCCTAGTCCCTGATCTTAGTGGGATTGCTTCAAGTTTCTCTCCATTTAGTTTAATGCTGGCTACTGGTTTGCTGTATATTGCTTTTACTATGTTTAGGTATGGACCTTGAATTCCTGACCTTTCCAAGACTTTTATCATGAAGGGGTGTTGAATTTTGTCAAATGCTTTCTCAGCATCTAGTGAGATGATCATGTGGTTTTTTTCTTTGAGTTTGTTTATATAATGGATTACATTGATGGATTTCCGAATATTGAACCAACCCTGCATTCCTGGGATGAAGCCAACTTGATCATGATGGATAATTGTTTTGATGTGTTCTTGGATTCGGTTCGCTAGAATTTTATTGAGTAATTTTGAATCAATGTTCATAAGAGAGATCGGCCTGAAGTTCTCTTTCTTTGTTGGGTCTTTGTGTGGCTTAGGTATGAGTGTAATTGTGGCTTCAAAGAATGAGTTGGGTAATGTACCTTCTGTTTCTATTTTGTGGAATAGTTTAAAAAGAATTGGAATTAGGTCTTCCTTGAAGGTCTGATAGAATTCTGCACTAAAACCGTCTGGTCCCGGGCTTTTCTTTGTAGGGAGACTTTTAATGGCTGCTTCTATTTCTTTTGGGGTTATGGGATTGTTTAGATGGTTTATCTGGTCCTGATTTAACATTGGTAACTGGTATTTGTCTAGGAAATTGTCCATTTCATCCAAATTTTCCAATTTTGTTGAATATAGGCTTTTGTAGTAGGATCTGATGATTTTTTTAATTTCCTCAGTTTCTGTTGTTATGTCACCCTTTTCATTTCTGATTTTATTAATTTGGATACTGTCTCTCTGCCCTCTGATTAGTCTAGCTAAGGGTTTATCTATCTTGTTGATTTTCTCAAAGAACCAGCTCCTAGTTTTATTGATTCTTTGGATAGTTCTTTTTGTTTCTATTTGGTTGATTTCAGCCCTGAGTTTGATTATTTCCTGCCGTCTACTCCTCTTGGGTGTATTAGCTTCTTTTTGTTCTAGGTCTTTCAGGTGCTCTGTCACGCTGTTAGTGTATGCTCCCTCCAGTTTCTTTTTGTAGGCACTTAGAGCTATGAATTTTCCTCTTAGCACTGCTTTCATTGTATCCCATAGATTTTGGTATGATGTGTCATCATTTTCATTAAATTCTAAAAAGTTTTTAATTTCCTTCCTTATTTCTTCCCTTACCTGATTATCAAGGAGTAGGGTGTTGTTCAATTTCCATATGAATGTGGGCTTTCCATTCTCTTTGTCATTTTTGAAGACCAGCCTTAGACCATGGTGATCTGACAGGATGCAGGGAATTATTTCAATTTTCTTATATCTGTTGAGGCCTGTCTTGTGCCCAATTATATGGTCTATTTTGGAGAAGGTACCATGAGGTGCTGAGAAAAAGGTATATTCTTTTGCTTTAGGGTGAAATGTTCTATAGATAGATTTTTGCCTGTCCAATACCACAGAAGGCACAGCTAACCGGCTACCATAAATATTAATGAAAAAAAATAGATACACTCACAAAGACAGGCCCAACCATAAATACGATGAATAATAATTTACATCCAGGGAAGAGAAATCTCCCTGAGAATCCCCTTCTTTTTTCTTTCCAGGCAAAAATGAATCACCCGTGATGCCTGCCATTAGAAGTTCTAATCCAGATGGGCCAGAAGTCAGGATCCTCGCCCTTACCCTCACCCCCTACCTTTTCCCAGCTGCACAAGGTTCCCTGAAGCTTGGCAACTGCAAGATCCTGCTTGGAAACTGCAGATAGACTCAAAGCAGTGTACCATATCATCTGAAGAATAGCAAGGAGACCATAACTCAAGCAGTGTACCATATCTTCTGAAGAATAGCAGGTTGCAGTCCTCCTCGCCCCCACGAATAACTAGGGCCTGCCAGTCGGGTCAAGTGGCACCCAGACGTGGGGCTCGAGGAACGGACCCCTCTGGACGGACCCTCATTGAGAGGATGTGCGCAGGACATCAAGATTAAGCGAGACAGAGATCAAAACCCGCGACCTGTCATCCACGGAACCAGGTTGATGCTGCCATCAAGAAGACGGTTGAAGTTCATTACCATCAGCCGAAAATTGAAGAGGATCCAGAAGTGACTCTGCAGGAGACTGACACAGCTGCCAGCTCCCCTGCCTCCCCCCTACGGTCGACCGCTAGACTTCCACGCCCTCCAGAAGGGTTCCTGGTATGCCTGGCTTTGCCCCCGTTTCTCTCGATAGAGAGCTTGGCCTCTTGATCACCACAACAAAAATTGGCTTTTTCCTAATCCAAGGCCGCCCTTGATATGGCCGCTAACATTGGGGAGCCTTCCTTTATGACAATATTACACCCCAAACTGGCAAATGGTTGGTAAATTGAACATTTACAAGGGACTAGGATGGCTGTGAGTTAGCCCAATGACGGGATTATTGTAGGTCCACTTCCCAGGGGCCCACCCAATGCAGCCGAAAAGGAGTGCGTGGTGCTGGGAGTGGGTGCAGCCTACATGGCCTAAGACAGGGCCCTCACCCTCCTTTCACCCACATCGGAGTCCCTTGACGTTGCCCATCGTCGACAGCCTAAAACCTTCGACCATCGATGTGACTCGTCTCACATCAGTGTTTTGGGGTTGTGAACTTGTCTAAGACCCCCCCATAATTAGACGTCCAAATTCAAAATTCACATAGTTGGGATTGATCATAAGATGCCTTCTCTAACTAAACAGAGAAGGGGGAGATGCCAGAAGCCAGGACCCTCGCCCTTACCCTCACCCCC
>NW_021621071.1:3802941-3905292 GCF_004785775.1 Grammomys surdaster
AGGAGCTGGTTCTTTGAGAAAATCAACAAGATAGATAAACCCTTAGCTAGACTAATCAGAGGGCAGAGAGACAGTATCCAAATTAATAAAATCAGAACTGAAAAGGGTGACATAACAACAGAAACTGAGGAAATTAAAAAAATCATCAGATCCTACTACAAAAGCCTATATTCAACAAAATTGGAAAATTTGGATGAAATGGACAATTTTCTAGACAAATACCAGTTATCAATGTTAAATCAGGACCAGATAAACAATCTAAACAGTCCCATAACCCCAAAAGAAATAGAAGAAGTCATTAAAAGTCTCCCTACAAAAAAAGTCCGGGACCAGACAGTTTTAGTGCAGAATTCTATCAGACCTTCAAGGGAGACCTAATTCCAATTCTTTTCAAACTATTCCACAAAATAGAAACAGAACGTACACTACCCAATTCATTCTACGAAGCCACAATTACGCTCATAACTAAACCACACAAAGACCCAACAAAGAAAGAGAACCTCAGGCCAATCTCCCTTATGAACATTGATGCAAAAATACTCAATACAATTCTAGCGAACCGAATCCAAGAACACATCAAAACAATTATCCATCACGATCAAGTAGGCTTTATCCCAGGAATGCAGGGTTGGTTCAATATTCAGAAATCCACCAATGTAATCCATTATATAAACAAACTCAAAGAAAAAAAACCACATGATCATATCACTAGATGCTGAGAAAGCATTTGACAAAATTCAACACCCCTTCATGATAAAAGTCTTGGAAAGGTCAGGAATTCAAGGTCCATACCTAAACATAATAAAAGCAATATACAGCAAACGAGTAGCCAGCATCAAACTAAATGGAGAGAAACTTGAAGCAATCCCACTAAAATCAGGGACTAGGCAAGGCTGCCCACTCTCCCCCTACTTATTTAATATAGTATTGGAAGTCCTAGCCAGAGCAATTAGGCAACACAAGGAGGTCAAAGGGATACAAATTGGAAAGGAAGAAGTCAAAATCTCACTATTTGCAGATGATATGATAGTATACTTAAGTGACCCCAAAACCTCCACCAAAGAACTCCTAAACCTGATAAACAACTTTAGCAAAGTGGCTGGATATAAAATTAACTCAAGCAAATCAGTAGCCTTCCTCTACTCAAAAGGTATACTGGCTGAGAAAGAAATTATGGAAATGACACCCTTCACAATAGTCACAGATAATATAAAATACCTTGGTGTGAACCTAATCAAGCATGTAAAAGACCTGTATGATAAGAACTTCATGCCCCTGAAGAAAGAAATCGAAGCCGATCTCAGAAGATGGAAAGATCTCCCATGCTCATAGATTGGAAGGATTAATATAGCAAAAATGGCTATTTTGCCAAAAACCATCTACAGATTTAATGCAATCCTGATCAAAATTCCCACTCAATTCTTCACAGAGATAGAAAGAGCAATCTTAAAATTCATTTGGAATAACAAAAAACCCAGGATTGTAAAAACTACTCTCAGCAATAAAAGAACTTCTGGAAGAATCACCATCTCCGACTTCAAGCTGTACTACAAAGCAATAGTGATAAAAACTGCATGGTATTGGAACAGAGACAGGCAGGAGGATCAATGGAATAGAATAGAAGACACAGAAATGAACCCCCATACCTATGGTCACTTGATCTTTGACAAAGGGGCTAAAACCATCGAGTGGAAAAAAGATAGCATTTTCAACAAATGGTGCTGGTCCAACTGGTGGTCAGCATGTAGAAAAATGCAAATTGAGCCATACTTATCTCCTTGTACAAAGCTCAATTCCAAGTGGATTAAGGACCTCCACCTAAAACCAGCCACACTGAAACTAATAGAAGAGAAACTGGGGAAAAGCCTGGAACACATAGGCACAGGAAAAATGTTCCTGAACATAACACCAATGGCCTGTGCTCTAAGACCAAAAATTGACAACTGGGACCTCATAAAGCTGCAAAGCTTCTGTAAAGCAAAGGACACAGTCAATAGGACAGAGCAGCAACCAACAGATTGGGAAAAGATCTTCACCAACCCTACATCTGATAAAGGGCTAATATCCAAGGTATACAAAGAACTGAAGAAATTAGACTCTAGACAATCAAAGAACCCTATTAAAAAATGGAGCACAGAGCTAAACAAAGAATTCTCAACTGAGGAAGCTTGAATGGTTGAGAAGCACCTAAAGAAGTGTTCAGCATCCCTAGTCATCGGGGAAATACAAATGAAAACAACACTAAGATTCCACCTCACACCAGTCTGAATGGCTAAGATCAAAAACATAGGTGGCAGCACATGTTGGCAAGGATGTGGTGAAAGAGGAACACTCCTCCACTGTTGGTGGGATTATAAACTGGTACAACCACTATGGAAAGCAGTCTGGCGGTATCTCGGAAAATTGAACATAGAGTTACCTAAGGACCCAGCTATACCACTCCTGGGCATATACCCAAAAGATGTTTCAACATACAACAGGGACACATGCTCCACCATGTTCATAGCAGCCTTATTTATAACAGCCAGAAGTTGGAAAGAACCCAGATGCCCTTCAACAGAAGAATGGATGCAGAAAATGTGGTACATTTATACAATGGAGTACTACTGGGCTATTAAAATCAACAAGTTCATGAAATTCCTAGGCAAATGGATGGAGCTGGAAAATATCATCTTGAGTGAAGTGACCCAATCTCAAAAGAATATACATGGTATACACTCACTGATAAGTGGATATTAGCCCAAAAGCTCACAATTTCTAAGAAACAATGTATAGACCACATAAAACTCACATAGAAGAAGGAAGACCAAAGTGAGGATGCTTTGGTCCTTTCTAGAAGGAGTATCAAAAGTTTCAACCAGAGCTCCCAAAGTCTAAACTACCAGCCAGAGAGCACAAAGGGAGAGACTCATGCAATATAGGGAATTGAGGGTGACCTTGTTAGACTTCAGTGAAAGTGGAGGGCCATGGTCCCCGAAAGTTTGGATCCCCTACTGTGTGGGAATTCGAGAGCAGGGAGATGGGACTGGGAGGATGTTTGGAGCACACCCTCACAAAAATCTGGAGGAGGGGGTATGGGATAACAGGTTTTAGGGGAGAATGGGAGAGGAGATAACATTGAAAGGTAAATACATATAATATCCAATAAAAAGAACCACACAGATAAGGGTCTAAAAAAAAAAGAGAGGGAGAGAATTTACTTATTTTAAATTAATTTCAAAAGTTTCTAGGAGTTGCTAATTGGCTAAGATCCTATTTTAAGCTCTCCACAAAAGAATTTAAATCTCTGTTCAATATTCTCAAGAGAGAGGTAAACCCTAATTTTCCTCAACAATTAATTGACAAAAGAAAGGTAATCTCACAAAAAGTAGAAGAAGCTATTACGAATCGATATATTATATAGTCTGCTTAGTTGTCAGCGGTGCTATAACAGTCCTTTGACAAAAGATTAATCATATAGATTTATATATCCTTAAATAGGGTCTTCATGACTCTCTGAGTGTGGAAGGAGCGACTGTTGGCGCTTCTGCCCTGATTTTACAAGAACTCTGAAAAATTGGCTTTAAAAACAATAGAGGGGAAAAAAAAAACAATAGAGGGGGAACGGTACCCCCTCAGAAGGAGTCCCCCTGAAATACTCTCCTTCATGCCTTGTTCACTTTTATCTCTCTAAAGCTGAAAGCTCATGGCAAATCTGCTGCTGACTACCTCTGGCACCACCAAGACCAACAAATCTTTGCCACAGATATGGGGAAGGACCCTCTTACCCTTAAAGGGAATGGCCCAGACCCAGTTCCCTTATGGGGCTGAGGACTGATATGCCTGTCTGATACCACAGAAGGCACAGCTAACTGGCTACCAAAAAGATTAATGAAAAAAAATAGATACCCCTACAAAGCCAGGCCCAACCATAAATACGATGAATAACAATTTACATCCAGGGAAGAGAAATCTCCCTGAGAATTCCCTTCTTTTTCCTTTCCAGGTAAAAATGAATCACCGTGATGTCTGCTGTTAGAAGTTCTAATCCAGATGCTGGCCTCCAAACTTATACTACTCAGACCTTTGAAGGGCCACTGATAAGAACATCAAACAGCTAGAAATTGACATCACTAATCTGAAGAAATCCCTCGTTTCACTGTCTGAAGAGACCTCCTAAAATCGTAAAGATCCTTATTGGACTTGATTTACTCTATTACAATAGAAAAGGCTGTGTACAGCTCTTGACTGTGTATAGCCCTTAAAGAAGAAGGTTGCCTTTACATAGACAAGACAAGGAGGGTTAAAGAGAACATGAAATAAGTCAGTGAAGGCCCTAAGAAAAATCAGAGAGAGAAGGAGACAGATGAATGCTGGTACAATAATTGGTTTTCAGCCTCCCCAAGGTTGTCAACCCTATTTCCTCCCATCTTGGGACCATTATTTGGGTTCTTTTTGCTTTTTTCTGCTGGTCCCTGGACCTCAAATAGGTGGATACAGCAGATAAATAATTTGGTAGCAAAACCTACTCAGATACATTATCATAAGTTAGCAATGGAGGACCACGAGACTAAAGATGAGGTTGTTACTTTATACAGGGTGTTTCTAAAACCCATCTCCACCCAACCTATAAGGGGGGACTTCTGCCCCTAGACCAAGCAGAGAGGGGCCACCTGGAACCCCCTCTGACAGGCGATCTGAATTCTTGCTTAGGCTGCGAGGCTAAGCACTGCAAGGGAATATCAATAAGAGATAAAAATATCTATCTGGGTTCCCTGAGGGACAAGCCTGACTGCATAGGGGTTGATGTCAAAACTATCCCCTCTCCAGGAAAAAGACATCGGGACAGGTATGGCCCTCATGCCTCACTGGACAATGACAGGTGGATTGGAGCCATTACAAGGTCCCCTTCAAATACTGGAGGTCAGGCCTCTATCCCTGCCTTCACAAGTTTAGAATTGCCACAACCCTTCTATACTTAGAGAAGGGAGGAGATGTCAGGGGCAGCCCTGCTTACACACTGTAGGCCATAGGCCTAAAATCAGCGATAGGCCTGTCATATATGTATATTAACACCAAGTCTTGGGTCTCAGTGGAAAAACATTGAAACAGATGGCTATAAGCTAATGTCAACAGGCAGCTTTTGTGGAAATTTATAAGCCTGAGTAGTCATAGACCTTGTAAATAGGTAGCCTTGGCAGACAATACCAACTTAGATAAGGAAAAGCAAGTCATAGACAGAGTCATAGTGACTTGTCCCCTGAACCTTCACCCAGCTGATACCCGGTTCTGAAGATATCTGTATTCCCCCTGAACACCCACACTCCAGTGTCATTCCCTTCCCCACATCCTGCCTTTCTGTGTTTATACCTCTCTGTGAATTAATTATGATTTGAGAAAAAAGTAAAAAAAAAAGAATTATAAAGTTAATGGCAGTCATATTTTGATCTGAAGAGAAGCTTCCTGAAAGCAAACCACTTCGCACTGAACAATGTTTGACCTGATCTATCAGCGTCTCTAGTGAGCAGGAACTCACAGACTTCCTGGGTTATCTAGCCAACTCACTTGATGAAGAATTATTCAGATGGCAGTAAACTTTGTATTCCAGCCTCAACTTCTCTGAGTCTTTGGCACGGGTTCAGGCATCAACTGATGTGCCTGACACTCTTCTCATGATCATCCATCAGAATCATTTTGACCTGTGTCATATTTATCACTGGATCTTACCCCATGAGAGAAAAATATGAATCTAATCAAATTAAAAAAAAAAGATTATTTCCAGGATTTAGATATTGAAAGAAAATGCTCCAAGAAAACATGAACATTCATATAGAGGTTCAAATAACTACTTCTGTTTTCAAATAGGCATCATCAATATCCATGATGTTCATCATTTTAAAACCAAATCCTAAAAAAAAAAACAATTTTAAAATTATTGGTTATATTTTACTATGAAAAATGTTCAGCTTTATAGGGTAGCAGGAAAAACTAACTAAATAGAAAGGAAATAAAATTTTCATGCAAGAGATTGAAAATAAGCCAATATTTTTAAAATGTCAGAAATGAATAATTTATAAATAGTTGATATAAATTGACACTGTCTTCTCAAAAAACAATTTAGTACAGAACTCATCAAAATTTTAAAGAAGCATTGGTACTTAGTAGTTTCACTTCTAGAATTATTTTTCATAAAGCCCTATATTCAAAGGAATATAAATGTTATATCCAACAATAAAATAAACAATAATATACATGTAAAATAAGTGAATTATATTATCAATATAAAAACCTTTGGTAAGACCAAAGTTAATCTTTATAAACAGATATGTATATTGTATTGCATAGGTATATATGTATTTCAGTATATTGGTTAGAGTAGCAAATGTCACAGGACTCATTTAACCTATTATTTATCATCAAAGGAGTCTATAATTTAAAGGAATTATACACATATATAAAAGATATCAAGGTATATCTTAAATAAATGTAACACTACTATGAGGATCTAGAAAACTATAACTAGGTTGGAATTCTTCACACTCCAGCATCAGTATAGGAAATTCTAGGCATGCACCACCAAGCCCAGCAATCTCTATATTCTATATTTATCTTTCTATTAAATAAAAGATGAAAAGAAAAACAATACCCAATTTTCTATTTTGAATTAATCATCAGTATTATACTCCTTAAACACCTGAATACAAGACTAGTTTTCTCTTTATAAAATTATGCATATAATGTATTATGCAGATCCTTTAAAAATAATTTTATTATTTTTAATTTTCAATAATTTCAAAATAAAATATAATTACATTTTTGTACTCCGCTTCTCCCCTCTAATAATTTATAGCCCTTTAATCTCTTTCAAATTCATGAGGAAACAATTTAGGCTTTTGTTGTAGCTTTTGGATTTATGTAACTACCTACCTGCCTGTGAGTAGTAGAAAAAAATTGCCCAACATATGCTGACCCAAAACACAATGATACTCCACAATTCTGGATGCCAGAATTATGATATAAGTTTAACATTTACATTTTGTAATTGACAAAAAAATATGCTTATGGAGTACATAAGACAAAGAGAAATCTGTAATCAAGAGAAGTTCAAGCTATTCTTTTTAAACAAGCCATATGTTAAACATGTATCAATGTTTCTATCAAATTAACTTTCATATCCTGACATAAGTGTTACTTGACATAAAGATACTTAAAATGTATATTAAAATTATAGATAAGTCATTTAATGTTTTTAGATTGTCACTAAACTGTATACAGATTTTCAAATGCAAACTTCATTTGACTGATTTCATTACAATTTATGACTGACTGATAGAAGGGCAGATTTTTTTAAAAGTAATTTTGATAAGATGAGGTCAAACTAAGGGAATAATTTGTTAATTGTCCACTATTCAATTCTTCCCAATAATTAAGACTAAGCTAATATTTTGACTGACATACACTTCATTTGGATTGCATGTATCCTTATGAGTTATTGGTTTACAAAATAGGCCCAGTGTCAAACTTGTTTAGTTCTTTGAATGGTGGTTAAATTACTTCAGATCTCTTTAATACAGCAACAAATATTAGGGCAAAATTTTAAAATCACACTTGACACTAACACTCATAATTAGTATGACCATAACTAATGATGTTAGTAATTTTAAGATTATTTAGTTATGCTTAAAACATAAATGTCATTTTAACTTACACCACATATAAACAAAATATAATCTTTTACAAAGAACATTACAGTCTAAAATATGGTAAATGAAATCAGTGCTGATTTGAATTTTATAAAAGTAATTTGTAAAAGTAATTGTCATCTCAGCAAAGGGTTACTACTAAATAAGCTCACCATCTCTAGTTCTTTCTGAACTCTGGCTGGCTAGTTCAAATCAGCTTTTCTGGCTCAAACACCTCACCAAGCTAACTGATTCAAACCGGTCTTTCTCAGATTCTTGCTGAATTGTTCTGCTTGGCCTCAGACTTCTTTAGCAATTGGTTCTAATTCTGGCTCCTTCTTGCCCTAGGGCTTCACTGTCTCTTCTGGCCTGCACTGCAGGAACTTTACTAACTGAATGGAACTCAGGAAAAAAACTCAACTGCACCAAATAAACTGCATTCACTGAACTGATTCAACAACCTCTGTTCTCTGTTCCCTACCTCTCAGCTGCTCTTAAGGAGTCTCTCTTTCCGGTACTATTCCCATGAGAGTTAGGTGGATCCTAACTCTGACTCATTTGGTCAAATCATTTCTGAACCATCACTTTGTCTGTCCCACCATTAGATACCAGTTTCAAACATGGCTGCTTCTTTCTGCAAACTAACCTTACTTCCATTGTTTGGGATTATAGTTGTATACTAAGGGTATGTCTGTATTCCAGCCAAAGAGATTAAACATATGTCATTAAAGCCAGACTACAGAGAACTAGAAGGTCTTTGGGTATGATCTCTTGCTAGAGCCACTGGGTTGTTGGATTAAAATTCCTCTACCTCATTTTTATTAATAGAGCAAAAAGAACAAAGGATTCAATTAGGGAAGGTTTGAACACATTGAACCTAATGCTTTTATACTTCAAAATGATGTTCACTCCACAGGCTAAATGCTGTCCTTAGAGGATTTATTATGAGAAAAAATGTCAATCAAACATTTAATAATGAGCCTTAGAAGAAAGAAATAATGAGTTGAATATTTCAAGGTGTGATCTCATCTTTTCTTTCAAATAATTGTTCTTAAATTTCTCTTTCTCTTGATACTTTGAGTCTATTTAATAAAAAAATATACTGCAATCATTAAAGCTTTCAAGTGTCTCTAGGATATCACTTCATTTATGCAAAGTTAGGAAAAGTGGTAGCATAAATCACTTAAAAACAATAAATGACTTCATCACCCCAAGTCCTTGCCATAACCTCTCACCAAAAGCACAGAGCATCCTTTGTAAAGCCACTGGTAATCTTTAATAGAAGTTAGGCAAATAGAATAGAGGAGACTCGAATTCAGGATATTTCTGCTATAGTCATAAATCCCTTAATATCTTATTAGTCTTCAAGTGCTAAAACTCTTGTCACAGAGATCCACTCTATCTTTACTGCTCATAGCAACATAAAGGGCTCCATGATACCACAAGTGCCCTGGAAAGAATCATCTTCTACCATAAATCAAAGATACATCTTCATTTATGGAAAATTGATGGAATCTGGCTATCTTCACCAAATCATTTAGACTGATAATTATTGTACTTATTATTAATTGTTTCACTGCCTGAGAGAATCTGGTGTCTTCTGCCATGTCATCTTTTGTTGGCTACAAAGATAGAGGCTCAAGGTTTTAAAGAAATAGCACAATTACCATTTCCTAGAATAACCACCAGACTGACAAATATTTTTAGTTTTTAAACAGAAAAAAAAATTGGATAGAAGGAAAATGAAAAAGGAAATTGATAAATTTAAATAACACAAATCTAAATATGAGAAGTCATTCAAGAATGCATATTACCTAAAATTTCTAATTAAGACATATCAAAGAACACAAAGCATAATCTCACTCAGTGTGTGTGGAGGGTGTATTCAGAATTAGTTTACTTCTATGTAAATATGTGTATAAGGATGGATGTGAAGGGCAGTGTTAACATTATATGTTATAATCAAACATTTCCCATTTCTTTTTCTCGGAGACAAGCTTTCTCACTAAACCTGGAACTCATCAATTTGGCTAAACTCTGTATGGCCAATACGCTCCAATAGTCTTTCTACTATAATCCCAAGGGTGGGATTACAGGTATATTACCTCTTTTTATATGAATGCTGTTGATCCAATCAACATGCTACTAGGACTTCATGCTTGTACCAGAGGCATTTCACCACCTGATCCTTCTTCTCAGCCCTTGTTATCTCTTATTTGTAATATTCAAAGCCAATATTAGAAAACTGGAGGTAGATTGTTGCAAAATTATATACCATTTATAAATGTAAAGTTAGACATAATGTGCTAAAAATAGTGGAGCATGTGTTATACAGATGGCTCTGACAAAGAATGGTGTGGCATAGTGTTTTATTATTAAGTTGTTGCAAAAGAAATTGGCATTTTGTAGAAATTGTACTTTGAATACTGAATTGTGTACTTTTTCCCAAGCCTAAAATTTATGCCTCAAATATTTGCTATGCTGCTTGTTGATGACAGCAAATTGTAGCACCCAAGTACCAAAAGATAACAAGGATGAATACCCTACACTCTATATTGTCCTATGTGGATAAGACTGAATGTTTTTTAAGTGAGAAGTATTAGCACATTTTCACTTTATATTAATCTTAGGGTAAGTTACGGAAGATATAGTCGAAATGTAAGTCAGAGTCCATTTGTATTGGAAAAGTTAATAAATACTGGCAAATGCCCATAAAATTTGTCTATTCTAATCTTTTAAATACACAAAAATAGTACTCTAATGAAAGTAACGTAAGTATTATTATGACTACAAGAAGAATCAGAAGTTCATCCTGGGTTAGAACATGTCCACTAAGTTTTTAATTGTACTGTTTCATACATCTATACAAGGGATTCTAGTCACTTTTCCACTCCAATATCCTTACTATCATCTTCCTCCTCACTTAGGAAACTTTCTTCTCCACAATCCCCTCCTACTTTCATGATTCCTTTTGCTTGACATTCACTTAATATAGTCATCATTTCTTTTTTTAAATTTTTATTAATCATTCTGTTTGTTTACATCTCAAATGATATCCCACTTCATGGTTACCCCCTCCATAAACCACTCATCCAATGATATCCCACTTCCCAGTTACCCTCTGACATTCCCCTCATACCATATCTGCCTTCTTCTTACTTTTTGCCTGTATGAGAGTGCTCCCCCTACCCCAGCATTTGTTGGAGTTATTTACTGAAAGGAAGGCAACTTAACAATAACTACTACTTACTGACTATTAAGTGTCTATAGCATGTCAGAGAAGGTCATGCCTTGAGGTCTCCTCCTCTATCATGGGTGAAACATGGAGGGATCAGGTCTTATGCAGGGCTTGCAAAGATAAAGAGAGGTTCAGTGAGTTTATAATTCCAAAGACTATGTCTTGCCCAAAGGACATCATTTTACTTTACATCTCTCCATCCTTGGGCTCTGACATTCTTTCAATTCCTTTGAATTCTCCTTCAAACTGGACAAAATCAATAAGAATATAAAAGGCATAAAAACAATAATTATCAGATCTTGTTTAGTGAACATAAATAAAATGTTTCACCTAAGAATTGGAAATTAGATTTTCTTTCAAATATTCATGTCATCTTATTAGAGAAAGATCACAGTATTGAATGCAGTGTGATTATATTAAAGATTTTTGCCCCCAGTATAAAATAGTTTTAAAACAATTTATAGCAAAAATGTTATATATTATAACATCTGGATTTCATAAAAGTATCACTAAGTAACTAGTGTATGATCACAGTTATAAAATTTACTGCAGATGATAATTTGATAATAATGTCTAATTGTATATTTAAAATCTTTAAAATGGATAAATTTTGCTACATGTAAGTTATACTTCAATAAAATGGTTAAGATTATAGGTAATGTTTCCTATCAAGCTATGAGAAATAAAAGATCATTGAAATACTAATTCACCCAAAGACATAATCATTTCAAGGCAAAGAAATAGCCAATAAATATGTAAAACATGGCTTACCCTCAGTACAAATAAGAAAGAAATCATAATAGAAAGTCATTTCTTTCTGAAAACATAATGTTTAGACATCTGGGAATATTCTGTAAAGAATGTATTCAGATATCAAATATTGCTTTTAAGGATAAAAGTGGATAAATCTTCTTAGGATATGTGATGGTTTGCATATGTTTGGGCCAGGGAGTGGCACTTTTAGGAGTCCCACTGTGGTGAAATCTTCTAGGAAGTGTTTTCTGAAAGCACAAAAAAAAAAAAAAAACTGTTCCCCAGAGGTAGCCAAGGTTGTTCCTCCTGCAGCAGCTGTACTTGGTAGTATGTATGAGTCACCAGGTGGTACTGGTTTTGAAGGCATGAAGGCATCATGAAGAGCAGCTGAGTATTGGCCCCATGAGAAACCATGGTAGGCCATTGGTAAAGGTTCAGCCTTAGTTGCAGCTGATGGCCCAGGACTGAAGGGATCATGTAAAGACTTTGAGGCTTGGTACCTTGAAGAGAACCTTTGAGAGGCTATTGGTGAAGTCCAGTTACATCTGAAGACTCCAGTGTATTGGAGATGCCAGTACTATAGGATGATCGTTAAGAACAACAGCAATAGTAGAGTAGATCAAACTGAGCTTAGAGTGCTACAGAGTGCAGAGCTGGAGAAGTGATGCCAGTCCTTTGGAGGAACCCAGAAGATCATGTGTGGATCCCAGACATTGAAACAAGAAGCTGTAACATTGAAGTTTCCTTGGACAATTTCCAAGACGTTTGAGATGCCATAGCTGTGGTCTATCTGCTGAGAAAAGCTGCTGACAGGGTGTGGATCAAGCCCAGGTGAAAGAAGTTTGTTTCAGTCAACAAAGATGACAAAAAATAAAGGAATTGGAAATCTGAAGACTGCTTTGACATCAGACAGAGAGATGCAGAGTTTGGAGTTTGCCCAGCTGGTTTCCTGTCTTGCTTTGGTTATTATAGTTAAGTGATTGGATGAATCTCTGAAGAGAATTTGAACTTTGAACTTTTAATACTTTTGAGACTGCTATATACTACAGGTACTTTTGAAGTTGGACTAAATGTATTTCATTATGCTATGTTTAGGTATGGCCCCAATAGACTCATGTTTGAACAAGCATTAGAGAGCTAGAGAGCGGAATTTGATGGTTTGCATATGTTCGGCCCAGGTAGTAACACTTTTAGGATGTATGGCCTTGTTGGATTAAGCTTGTCACTGTAGGTTTGGGCTTTAATATCCTAGTCATAGCTGCCTGGAAGTCAGTATTCTGTTAATAGCCTTCAGATGAAGATGTAGAACTCTCAGCTCCTTCTGAATCATGCCTGCCTGGATGCTGCCCTGTTCTTGCCTTGATTTTAATTGAGTGAACCTCTGAACCTGTAAGTCAGCCCCAATTATTCTTTATAGGACTTGCCTTGGTCATGGTGTCTATTGATAGCAGTGAAACCCTAACTAAGACAGGGTATACTGGTATTATGCTATATAATGCATATATGATGTGTTAGCAGGAGAAGTTCCATGTCTAAGAGTTCTTGCTACCAAGCTGGACGGCCTGAGTTTGATTTTAAGAATCCACATGAGTGAAGAAGACAATTTGTTCAAGATGTATACTGACCAAACATGCAGCATGGCAAATGCCCCGTGTCCAGATTGTTACAGAAAATGTATAAATTTTTTTTTGTTTCTTCAATGGTAGGATGCTGGTAGTCTAATTCCACATTCTGTGTCAGAGCCTTTCATCAAGGAATAAAGTAAAGGATGAAAGAGTAAATTATCTATGGCTGAAGAGAAAGCCCAGTTTAAAAGAGTGCTTTATTTCTTACATGGGACTCAAGTTCATTTCCATATCCAATAGGCCAGGGCACAACTGTCCTAGACTACAGTTCTAGGTGATTCCATGCCTGCTACTGATCATTTTGAACACTAGATAAGTGTTGGGTACATACACATTCATGCAGGCAAAACATTGAAACATATAAAATAACTACATTAAAAAATATATAAGAAAGAACAAGACAAATAATGTTCTTTGTCATGAAATTATTCCCTTTGACTCATCCTCTGTTAACAGGTAATTAACCTTATTCTTATAATGGCATTTGTTAATGAAGGACTGGTATATATACTTTTGTTTCTTATTCCAAGTACTTACTCTGGACAATTGTGCTGGTTAGCTTTTGACAACTTGACCCAAACTAAAGATGCCTGGAAAGATGTAGTATCAATTGAGAAATTTCCTTTATTGACATGCGGGCATTCTGTTGGATATTTTATTCATGTGGGAGATACAAGTCCACTATGTTCAGTACTATCCCAGGGCCTGTGATCCTTGGTAGTATTGAAAAGCAAACTGAGCAAGCTACAATGTATGAACAATTATGTAGCATACTTCCCTGGCCACTACTACATTTTCTTCTCCAGGTTCCTGCCTTGACTTTTTCCTGGTTCCCCTTTGTGAGGGACTATAATCTATAGCTGAAGAAAGCACATGACCCAAGCTCATTTTACTCAATTTTTAAAATCGGTGTTACAGAAATAAAGAAGAACAAGAAGGCAGGTATTTTTTATGTCCATTTTTAATAATTTGTTATTAAATGTTAATGTTGGCTTTGAGTATAACACGGTTTATTTTATGTACTTCCATGCTTGATGTTATCATTATAATACTAGAATTTGTTGGAAAGGCCAAATTATGGGCTATGAATCTACTTAACTCTTTTACGTGTGCTATATTTCCTTACTATTACTATTGTGTGAAATAATGCAAAAGATAACAGTTTTGAGGAGATCCTGGGATCAGATAGATCACAGGTTGAAGAGGAATTTTTGATCTACCTGTGGTCTTGTTTAGCTTACGATTTATCTAATAATAAATATCTTAAAAGTTCTAATCTATTGGAGAATCAACTAACAGACAGGGAAATTTATTTACACCTCAGTATTGATTAAAATACCATATAAAATTGCCATGGAGTTGAAAAAAATTTCAACAAAAGAAATTTAAAATCTATAGTCAAGGAAATAAGCAAGCTAATTAAAATATGAGATAGACTTGAACAGGAGTTCTCAAAAGAAGAAATGAAATTGGCTAAAAAAAGAATATCTCAGAAGTAGCCAACATTCTTAGCAATTAGATAAATGCAAATTAAAAGTGCTTTGAGATTTCATCTTACTCCAGTAATAATGACTAAGATCAAGAAAAGGTTACATGGACATAGGGAAAAGGAAAACTTTCTTTTTTTTTTTTTTTTTTTGGAGCTTAATACACACTTACATATTTACTTTCTTTTTTTTTTTATAAATAATTTATTTATTTTTGAACATGAAATGCTTTTTTATAGCATGTTTTACAAGGGGAGGGGGTAAGAAGGGCCAGGTGGTGGAAAAGTACAAAATCTTCTTGGCCTGTGCCTTGAAACATGTCATGGTCTATACGGTACACTGCCTTGAATTATGATCTACCTGCTGTTCTTCAGAAGATATGGTACACTGCTTGAGTTATGGTCTCCCTGCTATTCTTAAGATGATATGGTACACTGCTTTGAGTCTATCTGCAGTTGCTAAGCAGGATCTTGCAGTTGCCAAGCTTCAGAGGACATTGTGCAGGTGGGGAAAGGTAGGGGGTGAGGGTAAGGGCGAGGGTCCTGGCTTCTGGCATCTCCCCCTTCTCTGTTTAGTTACAGAAGGCATCTTATGATCAATCCCAACTATGTGAATTTTGAATTTGGATGTCTAATTATGGGGGGGTCTTAGACAAGTTCACAACCCCAAAACACTGATGTGAGACGAGTCACATCGATGGTCGAAGGATTTAGGCTGTCGACGATGGGCAACGTCAAGGGACTCTGATGTGGGTGAAAGGAGGGTGAGGGCCCTGTCTTAGGCCATGTAGGCTGCACCCACTCCCAGCACCACGCACGAAAAGGAAAACTTTCTCATTCACTATCCATAGGGTTGCAAACTGGTGCAGCCATCAGAAAATCAATGTGGAAAATCCTTACAAGGCTAAAATTAAAAATGCCATATGACTCTGAAATACAACTTCTCACTATATTCCCTAAAGACTCAATATTCCTCTCCATAGATACCTGCTCTGCCATGTTCATTGCTGCTCTATTCACAATAGAAAGAAACTGGAAACAAAATAAATGTCCTACATCTGTGAATGAATAATGCAAATATGGATAACATATACTATGTAATATTATTCATCTATAAAAAATAAAACCATTAAATTTTCAAGCATATTGGTAGACCTACTAAATATACTGAGTGACATAACTCAGACCCATAAAGACAAATAGCACATTACTTCTGTTATTAGTAGATGCCACCCCATATTTTTAGATGATAATATACAACCTGTATTCTTGTATTCATTACATCTCTGATTCACTAGCAACTCTTAAGTAAAATCTTCTCTGCTTAATTTGTTTCTGATATTTGTAACTACAAATTGCCAGGACTTGAGTATACAACAGACTTATTTCTAAGAGCAGATCTCCATGGCCTTAAGGAAACCTGAGATTTGTCTTGGTGTATTTAGGACTGGCAAGAATGAATAACCAATTAGAATTGAGTGACAGATTTTTTTTTTTTGATACAGGGTTTTCCTGTGATCACTTAGAACACGTTCTGTAGACCAGGCTGGCTTAGAAATCAGAGATCTGTCTGTATCTACCTCCTACATGCAGGATTTAGGGTGTCCATCACCACCATCAATCTGACAGTTATTTTCTTCTGAGGGTCAATTTCCATAAACCAATATGAATAGTTTAGAAAAATATCTTTTAATTTTTTTTGCACTTAAATAGTAAGAGTGAATAAAAGAAAAGACTGTAAAATGTTCTTCCAGTTGAAGACAATGATTTCAATGTAAACCCTCTGTGGGTATCTTTAAGATAGGCCCAAGGAATAGCTTCTAAATTATATATAGGAGAGTAAAAAAAGAGGGGTAATTTTATTTATCTTTATATTATATAACCTCTGGTAGCAGATGTCAGATTCTTTTACAATGTTATGTATTACAAAAAGTGGTTTGCCTCCTTTGTCTACACCCCATGTGTTGAAGGAGTTGGAGCCCTGTAATTATCAAAGGATGTGTGGGAGATCAGAGAGATGGTAGGCAGCTGCACCCTTCAGCTTCTCTGTCTGCTGATACGAATTTTCTGCAACGACTTTGGGTGATGGACTTATCTTGTAAAATGAAGCCATTTCTCCTGCTGCCTCTCACTCTCCAGTTCCCTTGTCTTGAGATGGCAACTTTAGATTCTAGGACAGAGAAGGAAGAATGAAAAAACAACCAAACAACAACAACAATATTCCATACAATTAGCAAGGAAGTATTATATTTTGAAATCATTTTTTTTTTATTTCAGCAACTTGAAAAATTCTATCTGATACCTGTCAGATGGATTCTGCTAGTGGTAATACAATAAATAAAATTTTATTGTATTTTATTTTTATTTTTTACAGAAATAATCAAATCAATCCAATGGTTTTTTTTTTTACTATAATTAGAATACAATAAAGAACCCAGTGGTACAGCAAGAAAGGCCAATCTTAGCAAGGCTTGTAGTAGCACCTGCAGGAACAACAGGAGCATGGCTATTTCGAAAGTGGTTTGCTTAGGGAGTTTTTTCCTCTGCTTTCCTGAGCTTAGCTTTCTAGTATTTCACGCTAAGCCCATATCCTACCTCACAAATTTCTGATACTTTTTAAAATGTGGTGTGTGTGTGTGTGTGTGTGTGTGTGTGTGCATGCATGCAAGCACACACTACCTCTGTGTGTTTGCCATCAGAGATCCCTGATATGGAGTCCCAGGGAGTTGTGAGCCATCTGACACGGGTTCTGGGAACCAAATTCATTCATATCCTCTGAAAGAGCAGAAAGTAGTCTTAACTGCTCAGCTATTTCTCTACTCCTTAATATCTGGTATCTTCCATTTGTCCATAATGTAATGGGTGCCCATTTATGACTAACACAATGGGTTTGCAAGGGAGGCAAAAATGTTGGGCTCATTATTGATTCATAAAATGTTATATACCATATGCATATTATTAAGAGTAATTAAATTCTAATAGGAAAATAAGCATTCATTACTATTGCTTGCACAGTGTATGAAATATAATAAGCACATACTATAGACTAGATCTTATACTGAAAGAGAAAGTACACATTAATGTTTGAATTGGGGTCTTTTGCCACAACAGCAATAAAGCATGTGATACTCTCATGAATCAGGGTAAGAGCAGTGAACTGCGTCCATAAGCAAGCCATACAATCAGAAGCGTGAAGAAACAGTACTCCCCAGTGCATTGCACTGTTCTAAGCTAAAATTTTAAGTAGATGTGAAAGTTAAAGTTCATTACAACTTGGCTGACTTTAGAGTCACTATTGAACCACCTCTCAGTGTTAAATGAGGAGACACCCATCCTGACCATGGGTAGGACCATACCATGGACTAGTAGTCCTGGAGTGGATAAATTGGGAAAGAAAATGCAAGTCAACTTTGTAAAAGTAAAAGGTAGGATGGTAGTTGCCAAGGTCTAGGAGAGTTGGAAAATAGAGATAGGGGTGTTATTCAAGTGACCACATTTCAGAGGTTCAAGCTGAATGATTTTTTTAAAAGATATAATTTATAGCATTGTGCTGGTTAACAGTGATTTGTTATATGGTTCTAATTTTCCTGGAGAATTGACATTAACTACATAGATGTGTTCAGTCAAAAACCATTTATCTAGTATGTAAAGATATGTTAATTGGCTTGACTGTGGTGAACATTTCACACCATCCTTATGAAAACACATTAGCTGTATAGTCTAAATTTTGTAATGTTTATCACCATAAAGCTAGACGAAAGAGCTTGTGAAATTTACCAGTACTTGGGGGTCCCATGGCACTTGGTTCTTGCTTGATTTAAGTTCTATCAAATGTTAGGAATGATTAATTAGATATAAGTTTATGTTTTCTTTATTCCTGCCTTCTTATACAACAGTTTAGTGTTACTTTAAAATTTTAAATATGAATATAAACCAAAGTAAATGTAGTGTATGCCCAGATAGTTTATTTCCTACCTTCTATTTTAATCACATTTCCTATTAAATGTCAAATGACTGTACTTCATACGCACACACACACACACACACACACACACACACACACACACACACACAGGTTTACCATATTCTTGTGAACAGACCAAACAAACAGTGCTAAAATATTTTGAAATGCAATAAGAATCTACTTAATTTATTTGTGGTAGCTTGACAATTTGTTACTTCTAATTCCTGAAAATAGTTTTTTTTTTTTCCTTTCCAGGATTGAAGTGTTGTGTTAGCAGAACCGCAGGTGAGAGAATCTGAGGATTTTTTTTTTCCTTTCTTTCTATTTCATTGGTAATTAGAAGCGGGAGGTAGTCACAGCTCAGTTACTCAATGTGGGTGTGTGCTTAGTTTAGGGAGGAGGTGTCCTATTATCTGCAGAGTAGGAAAATGACACCTAGTACAAATCTAAAAGTTTTTCAATTAAGCCAAGTAATTAGATTTTGGAATGTATCCAGTGAACTTCCACTAAGCACTCTAAATGAGGATGCTCAATGGCATTTCTTTAAAGGTTGTGGATAAATTATAAGTAAAAATAAAACCGGGTTGCTGCTGTCCAGTGAATGCAATTGCTACAGATGTGTTCCAGGTCCCAAGAAAGGACATTGCACTTTCAAAGTCTATCAGATAATAGTTTCTACTGGACTTTATAGTAGAATTATACTTTTAAATGCCACAAGATTAGCTAGCCATATGTTTTCACATTATAACGGTTTCTTAAAATGGACTAGTATTCACCCACAACAGTAGAGCCTTACTGCACGGCAGAAAGTAAGTTCGTACCGAATTATGCCATTGTTTTGGGAATCATATGTTTATAAAATTAAAAATAAAATAACTCAATTTTTCTTGGCATTCAATTTAGTGACAATAAACAAGTGAAAAATATATAAAAGAAATAAGACTCATAGAGAAATTAAAGTCAGTGATGAGTAGATCCTGGAGGGTCTAAGGCATCTTCTATTGCAGCTCAAAGACTTAATAGACATAGGCTACATCAGTCATGAACTAAAATAAGAGATATGTTTTAAATGATTCTATTTTTTTAATTTAATTCAACATGGGGGATATCTTAAAGTTACATTGTCCTTGTATTTTTCATTCATTCCTATATCTTATATTCTTATCCTATAAAATATATATAGGCCCCAATAGCTACACACACACACACACACACACACACACACACACACACACATACATTAAACCCACCTTCCTATCACAAATATCTGATTTTTGTGCAGCTCTATGTTATCAGAGAGCATCAATGTTGGCAGTGATGAAAAATATTTGCCCAATAAAAAATGATGCTTATTATGACAGATGAAATTGTCTGTCATGAGAGGATATAAGTGCTACCTCTGATTGTAAGAGGACATATGGAGCTATCAAGATAACAACACCTTCTGATCCAGAAAAATAGATTTTTATTGTCCTCTGCTATAGACAGTGAACTAATGTGGATGACAATCTCGAGATATTGCCTAACTCTCCCACAAATATATAATTGTCCAAAGATTGCCCTGTTATTTTTTCTTTGCCTATTAAAGATAGAAAAAGATATCACACCCAGCAATAGATAGAGTGACAATAGTAAATGACACTCACAGTTTTGGAGAGTTTTAGCAGCACAGTGGAGAGCGAGAAGATGAGGAGGCTCTTGTGTCAATTGTACCATGCTGGGGAAGACGTGTTTACATCTTCAAGTGACAAAATGAAGGTGAGTCTGAGAAGAACAGAAAAGAAACATAAGTGCAAAATCCTCAAAATCGTCACTATGAAAGTTACTAAGCAAAATGTTTTCTCTTCCTAAAGAAAAGACAGTCAAACCTGTCAGATCTGTAAAATACAATACGAATACCAGCATATGAACATAAATTTAGGCATCTGAGCTAAAGGAGTGAAAGAAAGTGGCCCTGGCTTTCAAGCCACTCTATCTACCTCATTCAATATGGCCTCTAGTCTTTTTCCAGAAAAATTCCTCATATGGATTCTCATAGCCCTGAACTGACCTGAATGTCTTACTCTCTTTGCACCAAAGCTGTGTACTGTGGTTGCCAAAGTCCATTGACTTTTCACTAAGAAGAGCCAAAGGTATTAGCCCTGTTCTCAGTGGATGACCATTCCCATAGAATTACTATTTCTCACTGACCTTTACCAAGAAGATCAATCGCACATAATATTGTCTACTAGTTAACTCAGTCTCCTATGGTAGTACAATTTGTTTTATCAACAAAGAGCTGGCAAAACAAAGGGATGGACATTCAGCACCTCAGTTTCCACTACTACTTTGCATCTACTTTTCTATAAAGAGCCAATCACTTGCAGTTAAGACATATGAGTTTTCCTTTTAGATAAAAACCCACTACTTAAGTAACTTCAGGTATCAAATGTAGGATAATGGCTTAAAGATGATGGTGGTTTCATAATATTTAATTTGTAATTTGAATTCTTGATGAACACTTACAAGGATGAGTAAAAGCAAAAATAGTGTAAGAAAAATTACTTCATATATAATCCTATTTTTTCCTTAAGGTTATTTTTGTTTAAAACGCTATTTTTAAGAATAATAGAGAAGTGACAGATATTTGTTTTACTGCTATGAATGAAAATCACCTACAATTTTGTATTTGCCATAAAATGGCTTTTGTAGTTGTGGTTTTCTATGTTCTAGGGGATTTCATGTACCTAGGGAAGATAAAAAGTGTGCTGGTGGGAATAAGTCTAGATGGATGGAACATAGCTTTATCCTTCTTTCCCAGGACTTCTACTGAGTTTATACTTTGTCCCTGATCCCCTCTGTATATCCTTCCACTACAACTGATGCCTTTAAAGAGAGTGAAACACCAGATGCATTGGACTGGATGGAATTTCAATGTAGAATTATAGAATTTCCTACCCCACCCTTCAATATGAAAAGTGGCAGGAGAAAAGCTGGGCATGTGAGAAAACATTAAAGGAAAGTACTGCTGATCACTGAGGACTGAATGACCAGCTTCTTGAAGTGTTTCATTTAAAAATTTCTCTTTGACGTTTCCAGCATATATGCCAGGAATGCTAACCATTCTCACCTAGTCTTCCTTACAAACCACATTCACCTTTCTTTCTTTCCCCCAAACTTTATTTGTCTGACACACACGTCTTTTTGTTTTGTTTTCATTTTTCAAGACAGTGCATCACTGATTATCCTGAAACTCTTGTGCTGTAGACCACATAGATCTGTCTTCCTCTGCCTCCTGAGCGCTGGAATGAAAGGCATGAACCACTACTACCCCGTAACACCCATGTCTTGATATACTTACTTGAAATTATCCAGGATGATCTGTGTGACTGTGACTTTATAGCTATATTCTTCAGCCTGATGGGCTCATCTATGGGTATGCATTTCAGCACACTGATTCTATCCCCTCCATTATTATATTAATAGCCAATGATTCCGAGATAAAGAGCAAGATCCTATAAACTCTGAGTCTCTTCCCTTTACTAATTATTGATAGAACTGGTTGTGTTGGGGCCCAGTACAAGTTAACTGCACTTGCTATTTGAGGATATAAAGAATCTAGTGAATGGAGTTTCATAGCCCTACACCCTTTCTACTTGCTCCTATATGCATACTGCTTCTCCTCACAGTGCTTCCTGAGCCTAGGGAATGAGTAGTGTAAATGATTTGATTAGGATTGAGCCCATAACTTTTCCATACTCTCTGCATCTTGGGAGTCCATGAATCTTTTCATTTGCTACTGCATATAAGTAGGAAAGTCTTCTCGGATTAAGACTGAGAGCTGTTTTTGTTTGTTGGTATTTAAAGCATAGCTTATTGCTATGCCCATTTAGTTATCAGAGAAGTTCTCCAATGGAATATTTGCACCTGACTTGAGTTGTTAGCCAGGCTTACAGGACCACACATTGGCACTTACCACCCTAGTGAAGTGGATCATGAATCCAGTCAAATATCTTTGTAGGGTATGGCCCATGGTTTGCCAGCCTCCAGTAGGGCTGCTGCCCAACATACTCAGGTCAGATACCCATGACCAACCAATCCTCTGTACTCTGAGCCTCCTGGAAGTCAAGAAGCCCAGTGGTCTGTCTCATCATTTCTGTGCTCCATTGGGTCCATTTCAAACTTCTAGATGAAGAAATACAGAAAAATACAATCAAACAGGTGACAGAAATAAATAAAATTGTTCAAGACCTGTAAATGGAAACAGAACCAAAAAAGAAAACACAAATGGAGAATACCATGGAAATGGAAAAACATAGGAATGAATACAGGAACTACAGATACAAGCATTACTAACAGAATGCAAGAGACAGAAAAGAGAATCTTCTCAGTCAAACAAGATACAATAGAAGAATTTGAAAATTTAGTCAAAGAAAATGCCAAATCTAAACCATTTCTAACACAAAACATCCAGGAAATTTGAGACACTTATGGAAAGATCAAACTTAAGAATAATAAGAATAGAAGAAGATTCCCAGCTCAAAGGCCCAGAAAATATCTTCAACAAAAAATAAAATTGGATACACTAATTCTAATAGAAAAAAGAAATAGCCTTGAATGCATTGGTACAGAAGATAATTTTGTGAAAAAATCATCAGTGGTTCAGGCTCTAAGATCAATAATTGCTAAATGGGACAATATGCAACTGAAAGCTTCTGTAATGCAAAGAACAGGTTCAATAAGACAAAACAACAAACTGTAGACTAGGAAAAGATCTTCACTAACTCTCCATCTGACAGAGGGATAATATCCAAAATGTATAAAGAACTCTAGACATTAGACACAAACAAACCAAATAACACAATTTAAAAGGGGGTACAGAGCTAAATAGAATTTTCAACAGAGGAATCTCAAATGGCCAAGAAGCACTTAAAGAAATGTTCAAAGTGCTTAGTAATCAAGAAAATGAAAATTGATACCACCCTGAGAATCCATCTTGCACCAATGATAATGGCTACAATAAAAATTAAAGTGATAGGACATGCTAGCAAGGATATAGAGAATGGAGAACACTCCTCCATTGCTAGTGGGAGTGTAAATTTATACAAGCACTCTGTATATCAATCTGGTGGGTTCTCAGAAAATTTGAAATAGTTTCTGCCTTAAGACGTATCTATACCCTTCCTGAGCATATACCCAAAAGCTGTTTCACTATACCACAAAGACATGGGTTCTACTATGTTTATAACAGCTTTATTAGTAATAGTCAGCAAATAAAATAAGGCATATGCCCCTCAACCAAAGAAAAATAATAAAAATGTGGTTCATTTCCACAGTGGAATAATATTCAGCTATTAAAAACAAGGATATCATGAATTTTTCAGGCAAATGGGTCGGACTAGAAAATATCATCTTAAGTGAGGTAACCCAGACCAAAGGGATATGTATAGTCTGTACTCACTTATAAGTGAATAATAGCCATCAAATACACAATACCCACGCTACAATACACAGGCCCAAAGAAGCTAAACAAGAAGAAAGGTACAGGAGACAATACTTGAATCTTACTGAGAAAGGGGAATAAAATAGTCACAGGAGGCAGATGGAGGAAGGGAATGTCGAGGAGAGCTGGTGTTGGCGGAGGAGGGATGAGTGGAAGCAGGTGTGTGCAGAGTCAGGGGAAAGGCCAGCAAGGTGAATGGAGAGATGTGGCTTGCAAGGAGACATGGAAAGATTCATCTTTAGTTCTTGCCAGAAACCTGGGGTTGGGGAGATTCCCAGGAGTTTATGTGGGTAACTTTATCTGAACCTCAAAACAGTGGTGATATGGAACCTGAAGGGCCTACCTCTTGTAGTCAGTGGAGAAATAAGAACACTAATTCACCCATAAAACTTTTGTCACAAAATTTTCCATTCTACAAGAAATGCAGTGATGGGGGATAGAGCAAAGACTGAGGGAATGGTCAACCAATAATTGGCCCAACGTGAGATCCATCGTATGGACAAGCACCAATTCCTGACATTATTAATGATATTCTGTTATGCTTCCAGACTGGAGCCTATCATGACTGTTCTCTGAGAGGCCCCACCCAGCAGCTGACTGAAACAGACATAGAGAACCACACCCAAATATTGGACAGAGCTCGGGATATCTTATTGAAGAGTTGGGGAAATGATTGAGGGTCCTGAAGGGGATAGGAGGAACTGCACAGGAAGATCAACAGAATCAACTAACCTAGACCCTTGGGGTCTTTCAGAGACTGAACCACCAACTAAAGAGCATACAAGGCCTACACCTAGACCACTGGCCATATGGGGCAGATGTGGAACTCTATCTTCATGTGTCCTCCAGTAACTGGAATGGGGGATATTTCTAAAGCGTTTGCTTGTACAAGGAATACTTTTCCCTGGCTGGGCTGCCTTGTCTGTCCTCAGTGGACAGAAATGGGAATGTAAAGTGAATAAATGAATAATTAATGAGAACAAATTCTCAGTAGTAAAAATATTATTGGAATGAGATATAGTATTGACCCATTATGAACATCTAACAAGAAGCAGGTTAGATTATACTGAGAAATGTGAACATCTACTTCATCAATTAAAAGTCAGAAAAAAAAATGTGATAAAACTGTTGAAAGAAGACCTAAGATGAGCCTATCTGGGAGTAAGGAATATATTTTATTGTTGGTGTTCTCTGGAGCTGATCTTATGCATCTATAAATACTCATTGAATTACTGAAAAGGGTTCTTATGCATTTTCGTTTTGTGTTCTGATTTCTTCTTACATGCTTTTTCTCTTCTGATGAAACAGTTGATCTATGGATTCAGCTTTATCCAGTGGAAAAGTCTTATACTATAAGGAAGACAGAGAGCCAGGAAATCATCAGGACCAAAAGACTTTGATGAAAGCAGTCTTTCTTTCCTTCCTTCCTTAACAAAGAACAGTGATCATAAGAGTGGGAATAATCCACTGGCATCTTGGTATTTATTTTATCTAGAAAAATATAAAGATCACAGGATGTATTCTTGTCCAATTTTATATAATTGTGAACAATAGTTCTTTTTTCATGAAAAAACAAGATCATAAATAGAATCAATTCTTGTAATGTATATACATTACTTGTATGTACATACTGTTTCTCTAGTTCTCTCCAACATGTTGCTCAGATGTGGAGGTGCGGTAGCTATTTTTAGTAACCTCTGTGTGTTATGTATAAGTTAACAAAAGCTAACTAAAAATGAAAGAATCAGGATTTCTCTCATCTCATTATGGGAGACAAAACTCACAGGAAGCAATTAAAAATTGATACAAGGAAACTCATGTCAATGTCTAGGTAAAAGATGAAAATTTGTCATTTTAAGATTATAGACAGATACTCTGGTCCAGAAAAATATATAATTACAGGATAAATAAATAATTACATTTATTGCATTGAATTCAGTGATTATTATGGAGTCATGGTATACTGTTCCTTTCTTGAGTTCAAGGAAGTCATCTCAAATCCACACTTCTACAATGACTTTAAAATGAGACATTTCCTAGTTAAGAAAGAGATCTGAAAGTAGGAACTCAGAACAAAATTCAGACAAATACCTCTGTGAAAATGCATCAGTTTTTACAGAGATATCAGAGAGTGGATGGAATTAAGTGTTTCATTTCAACTAGAGCCTTGCATGAGGAAAATGAACTGAACAGAGGAGAGATCAGACTGAGGTAGGACAGGGAGACCATATTGAGGAGCCGATTCCAAACCCATGGGCAAATTTTAAAGAATATTAGCCTGAGGTACAAGTACAAAGTTGTGTGAATTTTAGCATTTGAGTTTCTGTCTAAATATATTCTGCATCTCTTAAGCACCATCATTCCATTTTGATGATACCTACCACCTCAAATATTTAGAGGACATAACTAGCTCTGAAAATGTGTATGCTTATGACACTTTGGAGAAAAATTTAAGTCTGTTCAAGAAGTTTCTGAGGAAGACAGAAAGATGTGTAGATGCTGAGCAGACTATACTGTGGAGCACAGGTGTGCTGGAATGAGTTGAAGACAGAGACTTCAAATGAGCCAAGGCTTGATTTCATATAAACAGAAGGAAAGCAACAAGGCACAGAAGGAAGGATATATCAGAATTTAAATGTTTTGTAAGCTCTATCAAAGACGAGTAGGTGAAATGCTACCATTCAAGAGGACAAAAAAGAATGAAGAGGAACTAGGGGGAATATATATATATATATATATATATATATATATATTCATTTACATACAATATTTTCAAAACTAAAAAACAGATCTCCAAATCTGAAAATGTTTAGTATATTGGTATGATAGTAAAGGTACCTAAATACATTATTAGCAATGCTATCACCAAAAAACATTTAGTAAGCATCTGTCAAGTATATAAATTTATAAACTTTGAATAAACCTTATAGTGTATTGTTGGCTAATAGATAACATGACATATAAAAACCAAGGTAGTGAGGTGCTGTAGCTATTCACTATTATTGAATGAAATAAGGTCGGTGGTAAAAAGAAAAATGAAATATAAAAGAATAACAGAGTTTAAAATGGTCCATTTGCAAGATAATATTAGTAAGTTATCAAGTTAGGCCAAAATATTTTATTTAACCCAGTAGTTTTAGCATCTTTAGAAATGGATATAATGTATAAACTGCACAAATAGAAAGCCATAATACATCCTATGAGCATTTTTACCAGGGTGTTAATGACCTGCCTGAGTTAGTACCTTCGGCTTTGCCTCCAGCTTTAAAATACAGTCAATTATTACTTGTTGAAATCCTCACCAGCGTGGTTTGAGCAGATTAAATATCCTCCAAGGACAGGTAAATATTATACTATTTTCATTTTCATTCTTGGGTTCTAAAATCATAGCTATTATTCATAATTCAATTGCAGTTTTGAGTCTGCAGTAATGCATCTCTAAGTGAAAACCATGGACTTGTGATAGTATTTAAAAATTTTAACTCATAACACTTGAAATATCAGTGTGTGGAAAGTAGATTTTAAAAACACTTTATTACATATTCTTAAATAGTATATTATCATTATTTTTCCTTTTGGTCCAAGGGTAGTTATATCCCATTATTTTCACTATAAACCAAGGATAACAAGTTTGCTGGGTTGTTTTTTTTTTTTTTGGAGATATGTATTATTCAGGGCAAATTTCATTCACATAAGAAAAGATTGTTCATTTGCTCATTATTTGGACTAAATTTTCATCCTTATTAATAATAAGAGCACTGTATATTCTTAATTATTCACAGTAATACTTTTATGAAGAGAAGACAATATTTAACACATACAGGCTGTAAGGAGCAACCTGTAGGCTACACTGCAAAGATATTTTATCAGTTGAAGTTTAGGAATGCTTGAAGTTGTAAACCAGAGTTAATGTCAGCCAAAGTTGGCCAAATATGAGTGCAAGACAATTTATATTAATGAAAATCTTCATCAGATCATAATAGTAATAATAATAGAATCTAAATTAACTAGTTTTCATAAGCACAAAATATACAAATAATATAGCAATTTTTAAAATTTATTTATTTTTATTCTTTAATCCTTTTTACAGTCCAGATTTTATCCCCCTCCTGAACTGCCCCCCAACCACTCCCTGTCCCATACCTCCTCCCCTGCCCAAGTCTCCAAGGGGATGTATACACCCGCAACCCTGATCCCACCAGGGCTTCCCACTCCTTGGGGCCCTAAGTCTCTCTAGGGTTAGATGCATCTTCTCCTACTGAGGCCAGACAAGGCAGTCTTTTGCTGTGTATGTGTGGGAGCCTCATATCAGCTGATGTATGCTGCCTGGTGGTTCAGTTTCTGAGAGATCTGAGAGATTTGGTGGTTCAGGTCAGCTGAGACTGCTGTTCTTCCCATGGGACTAGCCTCCCTTACAGCTTCTTCCAGCCTTTCCTCAATCCAACCACATGGGTCCCTGGCTTCTGTCCATTGGTTGGGTGTTAGTCCCTGCATCTGACTCTTTCATTTGCTTGTTGAGCCTCTCAGAAGAGCATTAGGGAAACAAGTTCCAGAGATGTATCCAAAATGGGATCCAGCTCAAGGGGAGGCCTGAGGCCCTGACACTGTTACTGATGCTGTAGTGTGAATGCAGACAGGAGCCTAATATAGCAAAACTTACATAGAAATTTTCTTATTTAATATTCAAAATACCTATTATATATAGACAAAGCAAAAGACAAAGATTAAAACGGAGTACTATTTCCTGTTTTGAAGCTAACTAGTGGCAATGTGTTCTTCTTATATGTCTAACTCTTAACATTCCAGTTAAGAATGTTATGAGAAATGAGAAAGTTACAATTTTGTATAAAAAAAATAGTGCAATGCAAAGCATTTGATTATGCAAGATATCAAGAGGTAGCAATATTGGTATTATGACTCAATTATAAGTATGTGTGTGCTTATAATAGCTCTATGTATTATATCATTCATGTAAGAACCATAATACTATAGTTGTTCATAATATATTATTACTATAAATAAAATCTAGGACATCTTAAAAAGAAATCTATTTACTACATTACCTAAGGGAAGGCCACACTGTTGACTTCTATCCAAGAGGCAAAAGAGCAGAAATACTGTTTATTACTAATGGAATGAAGAACAGGACTGATTTTTGTTACAGAAAGATGACATTTTTTTTTAAAAAAAGCTTGTTCCCCAACAATTTTAATTTTCTCTGACAAATTTAATAAATTGTGACTCTTCAATGACAAACTGGAGACTATTGGTGATTTTTAAATATAGAATAGCATCAGTAAATTTCTATTTTAGAAATATTGTAAAAGTAACATTTCAGACATTGGATTACTGAGGGTAGGTGGGATGACAAAGAGTAAAGCTATTCATGACCAACAGTGTGTCAGAAGACAGTGAGAACAAGAATAAGAAACTGTGGATCACACAAACTGGGGCACATAAAGCCCCAAAAGATATTGGAAGTAACTTTAAAAAAAGATTTGAATACTAAATATGAACAAGTAAGATAAAAGACTAAAGTAACATATAATTATCTAAAAGATTGATAAGTTTATAAAAGACTATTGTATGAGCAAGGAGTCACAAGCTTGATCCCAAACACCCCCATATAGGCATAGCTATAGTGGGATTCTAGACTATAATTGATCATTGGAGACTGGAGACAGGAAGTCCCTGTGGGTCATTGTCCTGTCCAGCAGGGCATTAAACAGGGGTCCGGGGAGGTCACCTGAAAGAGAGCAAGGGGGGGAGGGGGGACAGGCAAAGATACAAAAAAATGGTGACCTGTCTATAGTCTGATCAAATTACCGATTTTACTTTTTTCACACAGGGGTTATATACACAAAAGGGCAGGATGTGGGGAAGGTGATGACACAGGAGTATGGGTATTCAGGGGGAGTACAGATATCTTCCTGAACAGACTATCAGCTGCATGAAGGTCCAGGGGACATGTCGCTATGAGTCTGACTATGATTCACTTGTCCTTATCTAAGTTAGCACTATCCATCAAGGTTACCTATCTACAAGGTCTATGATTATTCAGCCTGGCAATTTTCCACCAAAGCTGCTTGTTTACAATAGCTTCTAGTCATCTGTTTCAGTGTTTTTCCACAGAGACCCAAGACTTTGTGTTAGCATGCATGTATGTCAGACCTATGCTGATTTTAGGGCTATGGCTGATTTTAGGCCTTAATGTATAAGCAAGGAGGCCCCTGATAGAACACTGGCCAGCTAGACTAGCCTAATTAGATATCTTTGGGACAATGAAGAGACTGTGTCAAAAGCCAAAGGAATAATACTTGGAATTAATCTCTAGTTACTACAGTAAGGTACACAAATATATACAAACACACATGCACACACACATACACCAACATGGAAATATATGCACTTATGTAGGAGGAAGTATACACATAAACACAGGAACACTGGCCAACATACAGGAACATATACTATCCAAGCATACACAAAAAGACAAGAACACAAATGCATACATATAGACACAGAGATACTTCAAAGTTTGTACATTTTATCCACAAGGATGTTGGTAAGATTTGTGTGGGAGACATGATTTATTTATATATAAAGTACTATGTAAAACTTTGTTTACAGCTAAGCATAGAGACATATGGCACATGGGTTTATTTACATTGGTGTAAAAACTTCTTACCAATAAAATCCAGAATATGAAATCAAGAAGTTCAAAGTTAACTTTGTTGATCTGTTTGAATCCTTTCAGTTATTAATACAGCAAGTAAATTTGATTGTGCATTGTTTGAATTACACTGTATAAGGCAGTAATAGAAACAGATAAGAATTATAGGTTTCAAGAATCTATTGGGAAACAAGTGACATTCAATGCAAGTTATGGATCAAGGCAAAACTATGATTATTCAAGAGTTAATAGAAAGTGTACGGGATCCAGAAGCATAACAATTACGTGAATAAAAAGGTCAGGAGGCCTGGCAATGGTGACACACACCTTTAATGCCAACAATTAGGAGGCAGAGGCAAATGGATCTCTGTGAGCTCAAGGCCAGCCTGGTCTACAGAGAGAGTGCCAGGACAGCAAAGACTACCAGAGAAACTATGTATCAAAATCCCCAAAGGTAAAAAGAAATGTGCTAATTAAGAAAACAGAAATCACAAAATGTGTTTAGGTAAAATGAAAGCCAATTGTGGAGGGTTGGCATGGAAGGAGTGCTATAGTAAAAATATGAAGAAATATAGCAATGCTGAGCAGAGTTCAGTGTCCAGTATATTAGGCTTTTGTAGTAAGCATCCTTACAGCAGTTTCTTAAAGCATTCATGATCTTTTGAGAATTTTAATATGAAAGTAAAAGAAATTAGTGCAGGATTTTCAACAGAAAAAAATACCATGACCATATTTGTGCTTTATGAAGGTGATTGTTACAAGTATGCAAAGTATGTTTGGATTGAGATAGTCTCCTGTCAAGAAGCTTTTATAGATATCTAACTGAGGGTAAGAATGGCCTTGAACAAACTGGTTGCAATGAGGATAAAAGGGAAAGAATTCAAGAAATGTCATGGATGCATGATGGATACAGCTTTAGTCGCAGAAGTTTAGAGGTTAAATGGGAATGAAATACTAAGGCTGATAGCCATTTGTTTGACTATATAACAGGATTCTGCTAGATGGTATTATTTACCAACATATGTAAAAATAGAAATATTAACGTGTCTGGAGATGGAGGAGGAATAGATACTTTATTATATGTATGTAGTATCTCAGTTCATTTTTGTCACTGTAACAAAATACCTGAAACTGTGTGATTTATAAAGAGTGTTTATTTGAGTCATAGACCTTATGCATCTGGATCACCTGTTATGAGGGTATTCTTGCTGCATTATAATATAGTAGAAAAATGTCACATGGTAGTAAAAAACAGGTGAATTAGCTGCAATATCTTTTATTCCTCTAATAAATCCAATAATATCACTGTGGGGCTCTAGTTTGGGATCTAACTGCACTTTAATTACCCCCCCCAGGGTAATTATGACATACATTTGGGGATCAAATTCCCAACACATGAATTTTAGAGTACCTGTCCATGTCAGTATCTCTGAAGCTTTTCCATATATCTGTCCATAAAGGATTCAGAATTATTTCTAATTATATTATTTCTAAGTATAAAGTAATATGACTAACTTTCATATATCGTCTATGCCTGTCCTACTTAGTTCAGAATTTTAATGATGTCCTTAAGGGTTTCTGTGATTTTCTCTGTATTATTCCAACTTTGCTATTTATTTAGTAGACTCCTATTAATGAAAGGTAGTATGATGAAATAGAAACTATATAAAATACATATTATAGCAAAGTAACTCTTTATTGATTATACATATTTTTTGGTCAATAAGTATCAGTTGAAAAAATGAAAAACATAAAATTCTGTTTATATCTGTTCTGAATGAAAATTTGAAAAGAAGAAGCTAAATTACAAATAACAACTTAAGAAAACCCCCAAGCATGCTCACTAACCAATGAGCTGGATATGCAGTCTGATCCCAGTTTTATGTGGTAGAAAATACCTCAAACCCGACCACTGGGTTTTTCGGCCTGGAAGATTGTAATGACTTTGAAGTCATTTTGGGCTACTCAGTGTAGTCTAGGCTAGCTTGGGCTGCAGAATGAAATATTACAAAGAAGAAGGAGGTGGAGAAAGAGGTGGAGGGTGAGGAGGAGGAGGAGGAGGAGGAGGAGGAGGAGGAGAAATAGGAGAACAGGAGGAGGAGGAAAAACAATGAGGATAAGGAAAGGAAGGAAGAAAGAAAGAAAGAAAGAAAGAAAGAAAGAAAGAAAGAAAGAAAGAGAAAAGAGAGAAGAAAGAAAAGAAAGAGTAAGAAAGATACAAAGAAAGAGATAGGAAGAGAAGGAGGAGGAAGGCAGAGAAACAATCTTACTCATGAAAGAAAACATAATATCAGGGATTAAAATTCACAAACCATAAAACAACAGACATCAAGGAAGGCTGTAGACTTGGTGGAAATGAATGTTTGAATCAGGGAGGAAGGTGATGAAAGAGAGATATGGCAGTCAAACTAACCGAAATTTAAAATCCATTCTCTACATATATGAAAATGTCAAAGAATCAATGAAAAGTAAGGCAATACTACCCAGAGTGGTGCACAAAAGTAACTCCAGCCCTTGGGAGATAAAAGTAGATGAGTCAATTCAAGAGCATCATTAGTTACATAGTAGGTTCAAGGCCAGCTTGGAGTACATCAAACTGGATGAGGGGTGGCAAAAATCAATGATTAATGTTTGCTGCACTATAGGCAATGTAACAAGATATAAATTACAAAACTACACTGTAATTAAACATATTGTAATTTTCATGTGTTGAGTATGTGTTCAAGCAAAGTCACTACAAGATTACTTAGCAGAGCCTGAAGCAGCCGGATTGCATACTGAGAACTCTCAAAAGTGAACTCTATTTAGGAAATAGCTTTCAAAATATGTTTGAAGAAGATTTTAATACAGACTATATGATTTTCATGGACTCACATTTCTTCATTAAGAAATGTGACTGCAGGTACTCAGAAGGGTCCTTCTGATAAGGAATCTACACTAAAGTCAGATGGGGGTCATTAGGGACACATGGAGTGGCTTCAATATCTACATACTTTGAATCTTCATAATCGCAGGAGGGATCTGCTCCAGAGTTCTCAAGCCTTCTGCAAATCTCTTGGTTCCAAGTTCTCTCTGTCTTTTAAAGAATTCTGGGTACCTCTTCTGACAGCATAAAGCTCTATGTTATGTTAGGAAAGAATTTTTCTCAATACAACTACAATTATCTAGTATGAGGTATCAGAGCACTGCCTTCTTTACTCTCTGGTAAGGGTAGACCTATATTGGTTATTATGATCTGTTCCTTCATAGTTCTTAAAATTTTATTTATTTTATATGTATGAGAGTTCTGCTTACACTTATATGTATCATGTGCATTTGTAGTATCTATAAAAGTCAAAAGTAGGTAAAAGATCTGATGGAGCTAGAGTTATATAAATGGTTCTGAGGCATCATGTGGTTGCTGGAAACAAACTGCAAACCTTTGGAAAGCAGGAAAATGCTCTTTTCAGCTGAGTCATCTTTCTGGCCCCCATTCTTTGCTGTTTTATGAAAACAGTTTGAGTCTTTCTCATTAGAAATTAAGATGATTCAGTTCACAATTTTAGATCATATCATCTCTAAGCAAGTTCTTACATTAGTGCTTTAATCAGAGTATGTCTCCAATGAACAAAGTTTTGTTATTAATATGCAAATGAATGCTGTAAGACAGATGACACTTTTCCCCAAACCACGTTCAATTAACATACCAATAACTCTAGATGCTCCTCCAGAATCAGAATCAGTGCTTCACACGATAGGTGTTTTAACACTTCTATGATAGCAAGAGAAAGAACCCAGTGATGCTGTCATTTATTACTGTGACACACATGCAGAGCATACAGGGTGAAAAGAAAATCCTAGAAAAAGGCAAAGATGCCACATACAGAACAGATCTATCCATATACCTCTTCCTTAGTCTAAGCACTAAAATTGATAAGACTCCCCATCTTTTATATTGGAATAGTATAATCAATTTCTCATTCAATTTCTAGTTGAAGATGTGGTGCCAACAACACAAATTTCATTAAAGTACAGAATGACAGAGTAGATGTACTCTTAAATTTTTCTTCATTATTTTATTTATTTATTCATTTTACATCCTGATTGCAACTCTCCTCCTTCTTCTCTTCCCACTCCCACCCTCATAAGTTCCTCCTCCAGTACCTCTCCCCCTCTTTCTCAGAGAAAGGGAAGTCCCCGTTGGACACCAACCCATCTTGGGACATTCAGTTCCAGCACAACAGGACTAAGAACATCCTCTTCCACTGATGACTGACAAAGCAGTAAAACCTAGAGTATGAGATCCAATGGCAAAGAAAAAGAGTCAGAGACAGTTCCTGCTCCAGTTGTTGGGGGACCTACATGAGAACCCAGCTGCAATTCTGACACATGTGTAAGGCCTAGGTCTAACACTTGTATGCTCTTCAGTTGCTGGTTCAGTTTCTGTGAGACCCACGGGCCCAGATTATTGACTCTATAGGTCTTGTGGTGTCCTTGACCCCTCTGACTCCCTCTATCCTTTCCCCAGCTCTTCCACATGACTACCAACTCCCGGAGCTCTGCCTAATGTTTACCTGTCGATCTCTTCATCTATTTCCGTGAACCGCTAGATGGAGCCTCTTAGGAAACAGTCTGCAACCATAACAGTATCTTTACAGTATCAGAGATGAGCTCTTTCACATGGAATGGGTCTCAAGTTAGACCAGTCATTAGTTGGCTATTCCCTCAGTCTCTGCGCCATCTTTCTACCTGTGCATCTTGTAGGCAGGAAAATTTTTGAGTCTAAGTTCTGTGAGTGGATCTGTGTCTCCCTCCCTTCACGGGAAGTTCTGCTTGGCTACAGAAGGTGGCCACTTCTGTCTCCAGATCACCAGCTGCTAGGAGTCTCAGTTAGGTTCATCCCCATAGAATCCTGAGAACCTCCACAGTCCAAAGTCTCCAGCTCATTCCAGATATGAGCCCCCACAGATTATCATTCTCTATCCCAGCCCTCTCCTTCCTTGACTCCTGACACCTGAACACCATCTCCATTTCTCTCCTCACTTCTTCTTCGACCCAGTTCCCTCCTCCCTCCACCTCAGATGCATATTTTACTTCCCAGTCTGAGTGAGTTTTAAGTGTCCTCCATTGGATCTTTTTTGTTATTTGGCTTCTTGTGGTCTGTAGATGTTAGCATGGTTTTCCCATGTTTTATGGTTAATATTCACTTATAAGTGAGTACATACTGTGCATGTCTTTCTGAGTTTGGATTACTTCACTCTGGAGGATATATTCTAGTTCCATCCATTTGCGTGCAAGTTTCATGATGCCTTTGTTTGTAATCACAAAGTAATATTCCATTGGGTAAATGTACCACATGTTTTTCATTCATTCTTAGGTTAAGGGACATCTAGGTTGTTTCCAACTTCTGGCTATTTTTAAAAAAGCTACTATGAACATAGCTGATCAAGTGTCCTTATAGTATGGTGGAGTATATGCCCAGGAGTGGTATAGTTGGCTCTTAGTTTAGAAATAATCCAAATCGTCTAAGAAGCCAAGAAATTGATTCCCAAATTAGTTATACAAGTTTGCACTTCCACCAGAAATGAAGGAGTGTTTCTCTTGGTCTATATCCTTGCCCACTTGTGCTGTCGCTTGATTTTTCTTTTATCTTAGCTAAGCGTGTAAGATGGAGTCTCAGAGTCATTTTGATTTGCGTTTCCATTTTCCCTTAAGTGCTTCTTGGCCATTAGAGTTTCCTCTGTTAAGAATTCTCTGTTTAGCTCTGTACACCATTTTTCAAATTGGCTTATTTCTTTTTTTGTTGCTTTATTTCCCAAGTTCTTTATATATTACAGATATAAGTCCTCTGTTGGATGTAGGGTTGGTGAAAACCATTTCGATTCTGTCAGCTGCTGTTGTATCCGATTGACAGTAACCTTTGCCCTACAGAAGCTTTTCAGTTTCATGAGAACCCTTTATTAATTGTTGATCTTAGTGCCTGAGCTATTGATGTTCTGGTAAGAAAGTTGTCTCCTGTGCCAATGAGTTCAAGGCAGTTCCTGAGTCTCACTTTTATTAGATTTAGTCTGTCCAATTTTATGTTGAGTGTCACCTCCAAGTCCAGAGCTGATGTAGCTTAAAGAAATAAAATTGAAAATTAAAGACTAACTCTCAGACATTGCCCACAGTCACTTTGATAAGTGGTAAACAGATTATTCTTCTCAGCTTATTACATTTTACCATGTCAAAAGTATTAGCTACTTGGATCAATATGGAATGAAAATACTGTGAGTTGAGGAATGATTTAATGAAATGTATTTATTCATTCATTTAGTAACCACTTATCACCTATTATATTGAAGACAACATTATAGATTTAGGGGCTTTAAGTATGGAGAAAAGGCATTCTTTTAACAATCAATACAGGTCTTTTACATTTTGAATGTCACCTTAAGAAATGTGTTTATAATTCACAGTACATGCTGCAAGTACATGGCTATAAAATTGAAATTTTTTAAGGTAACATCTCTGAATAGTTCCTCATTTCATATGAATTTTCAATCAGTCAGACATATCAAATTCTAATATATAATGTTGAAGGCAGCTGTTCACTTGAAGACCAGCTTATCAATAGCCTCCCTATTTAGTCAGGCATTTTGACTCATCACCGTTTCCCTTGTGGAAAAGAATGGCTGGCATTCTGTGTCCATTTCTAATATTCAGGGAAAACAGAAACCTAAAGTTTACCCCTCCTGAAATTTCTGAAACACACGGGACCATGTTTGCCATTGCTATGAAATGGGTCAGAATAAATCATCCATAAACAACACATGATTTTTCATTCAGATTTTTTTTTAAAAAAAAAAACACATGTCTTACCTTAAGCATTGGTTTGGAGTAATCTGTTCCTACACAATACAGTGTGACTTTTAAATCAGAATTACTTGGTTATATCACACTTTCCATCCTCAACAAGGAAGCCATTATTTAATATTTTAAGCATACCACAGTTCAATATCACAACATACTAGCTCAATAATTCACATATAAAATATAATTTTTTATCACTGGTATGATTGAGATACAATAAAAGTTGGTATTTGACAAGCCAGATGTTCAACTTTCAAAAGACTCTGTTGGTGTGCTGCTGTTTGCCCTAACTACCCTTCCAGGAGTACTATATTCTCTTAAGATCACATTCCGTATTTTTAAGTGCACATATTATATTTAGATCTAGTAGGAATTTGAAGAGTGTTTATATTTACATATGATGAAATAAAATAATAAAGAAGACAATATCCCAGAAATCAGGACCACATGGTTCTATGTACACATATATCTGCCCTCTTTTTTTTTCTGTGTCCTAAGATAGTTAGGAGAAAGGACCATTGGGGATTTTCTCAATTGAAACTATGACACATAAAACAAATGAAAGCACCATTGATAGAATATCCACTACCTGTCAGTCACCACCCTTATTAATCTGAAACTAAATCATAGAAATAACAACCAGCATTTTAACAAAGTAGTAAATGTAATCCAAACCTTGGATCCCATAGTTGAACTTCAAAGTACCATTGCTCTGTTTTATAATATGCAACATGTTTTGAAGTGTATGTGCACGATGAAAAGTTAAATTTAACTAAATAGCAAGCATCTACCTTCACTTACATTTTCAAGAAGGCGATGTCCTGTCATTAACTGGAGTTCCTTACCATATAAAATATCATTTGAAAAAATAAGGCATGCCACCTAAGAGTAATTATTTATCCCTGAGAAATATCTTCTTAATCAGTATTTCCAGTTACCCTATGTTGTGTATTTAGCAAACTGTTCATAAGCTAAATTAAATAAGAGATTTAGATTTGAAATCTCAGTGTAAGTATATATTGTATTCATTCTGATCCTGATTCACTTTCTTCGGCACAGTGAAGAAAACACTTTCCTTGACTGATTTCGGGATTAAAGTCCCACCATTATCTTTCCTCATGCTCCATGATGCTTGCAGGTGATGTTTTCTCACAAAGAACTAGCGATTTGGCAGTTCTCAGCATCCTCTTGGGAAATGTCATAGACTCTATGTTTTTATTCCCAACAGAAATCACCTTACAATTTTCAAATGTTAAAATCCAGTTATTTGATAAATATTTGAGATGCATCAACTGAATTATTTTCAAACTAAAACTTTTTCTCAGACTCTACTTCTTTAAACTTGTTTTTATAAATTTTCTGTTGATTCTCCTCAATAAATAGCTAATTAGTCAAGGGAAAGACTATACATTCTTATTCAATATTATAGGTTTATTCCTATAATCAATGGATTATGAAGCCTTGTCAATTTTATCTGTTAAATAAGTCCAAATTCATCTACTTTTTATTATTTCATATCCAAGGACAAAAAACATTAATTTTTTTCAAAATGATTGAAATGAATGCCCCAAGGGATACAAAAAAGACAAAAAGATCATGAACAGATGGCAAACAGACCCAGGTTGTTTTGAATATAGAATAAAAAATAAAATCCTCAAAACTCTCTGTCTCTCTATCTCCCACTCTCTCTCTCACACACACACTGCACAAACATATTTAATAATTTCCCATATGGTAGATTACACTAATATGCAGAATACTTCATTGTTTTAATTTTCCTGATAGAAAGTAGATTACCCCATTCCCTGAGTTTAGATCCAGCCATATGACGTACATGTGCCAGGAGTTGAAACTGGAAAAGGTGTTGAATAGTTTCATGTATTTTATCCCTGATATGCTTCTTGATTTTATGTCTGCTGTCTCTTGCCTCTGACATCATGGAAAGCATTTACTTGAGGCTGGATAATGGCCAGACAGTGCATAGAACTCATGAATGGCTGAGAAGAACTTTCAGTCTAGTCTAAATCACAAGATAATAACTCTGCAATGATGTGGGATATATAGCTGAAGCTCTGTGTACTACTAACCTTCTTGCATTAGATTGCTGTAAAGAATTATAAAGGCTGATGATTAATTGACTTTTGTTGGTCTTGTTTGTTTTTACGAAAAATAAAAAAATATTGATCACAACAACACAATCTTTATTCAGTTACATTCCCTCGGTGGGTCCAAATTTATTTCATAAACCCCTCTTTCTTCAAGTACCATGTCATCTTGGCCTTCCTGAAGATTCAAGACCTTATCAGTAATTAATTCTTCACAGGATAAGAGGCCATCTTTACTTTATCCCTTCCATTAAAAAAATATTTAGTAACTTTCATCTTTCAGAATCTTGACACAGTCTACTTAGTCAAAATTATGTTGATATAAATCTCACATCACATTTGTTGCTGTGATTTTACAATTGATTTCCATCATTAATTAAGTCCCACACTGGGCATGAATATGTAATTACTGAGTTAAATCAGAACAAATAAAGCAGTGCAAATAATATGCAGTTACTAATGTTTTAATACTTGCCTACTCAGTAACGTCGTTGCAATGAAAATATAGTTATGGAAGTTGGGGGTAGAGTTGAAAAATGCCTAAAAACCAATGATGCAACATCAAGTGAGAAACAGGAAACTATTGAATGTGGGTTGAGTGATTTTTCCAGAATAGGCAATAGATAATAAGAACTTCAAATTTTGATCTGGTTACAGTAGGGTATCAATGAAATAGGTCATTTCCATTACTATAGCAATTATTAGTCACCTTATTAAATGGTTACTTGATTCACAGTTTTTTTACAAGATCACATGGCTACATAGCTTTGGATTACAAGTTAAGTGACACCTCAGGGATGAGTGGGTAGCAGAATAAAACTAATGGCTAAGATGCATAAGGAATGACTCTGGACGGTGTCCCAGACTCCATTCAAAGGCATACCTACAATGATCTAAATAGCTCCTGCTCTACAAATACAAATAAAACTGTAATTCTTGTAAATTCACTTACCATCTGCTCATAGACAGGACTCCATGCACCTTGCTCTCTAGAAAGTGACTTAGACTAAAATGATTGGAAGTACTGAATTCTCAGTATAGAATTTTTTTTTTTACTAAAATTACAAACTTTCTTGTGTATTGCTACCCCCATCTCCACCCCATCCTCACCCTCAGCTCACCCTCAGTAGCATCCCTGTCCCTGGGACATCAAGCCTACACAGGACTAAACCCATCCTTTCCCACTGAGGCCATATAAGGTCGTCCTCTGCTACACAAGGAACCAGGGCCACAAACCAGCCCATGTATGCTCCTTGGTGTCTTGTTTAGTCCCTGGGAGCTCTGAGAGGTCCAAGTTACTTGACACTGCTGTTCTTCCTGTGGGGTTTTGATCCCCTTTGGCTCTTTCAGTCCCTCCTCTAACTCCTTCATATTGGTCCCCGACCTCAAGCCAATGGTTGGCTGCAATTATCTGCATTTGTCTCAATCAGTTACTGGTAGAGCCTTTCAGAGGACAGCCAGACCAGGCACCTGTCTGTACACTTAATATGACCTCAGTAATAATGTCAAGATTTGATGTGTGCATATGGGATGGATCCCAAATTCGGCTATAACTGAGTAGTCTCTCTTTCATTCTCTGCTCTGTTTTTGTCCCTGTATTTTCTTTAGACAGGAAAAAATCTGGGTTGAAATTTTTGAAGATGAGTAGGTAGCCCCCTGCCTCAACTAGGGGCCATTTCTATCTACTAGCAGTGGTTTCTTCCTGCTCCATGTTCCCACTGTTGGGCATTTGGCTAATGTCATCCCCATTGACTCCTGGTTGTGTCGCACACAGGGGAGATGGTTCAACCTTTAAAGGCTTGGCTCATAACCAAAAATGTAGGTCGATTTAAAAAAAAAGTCTAAAATCTGATTAAACAAGGCAAAGTTTCCTACTTTAGATAACAAATAGTATATCAAGTTTTAAAATAATTGACGTTGTTTGTCATTTATAGAAAATAAAAATGTAACTCCTTGATAGGATGAAAGGTAGCATAACTGTTTAAAGGAAATATTAATATTAATCAATCACACGTAGGATATGAAGATAGAAAAATTCCATATTGTTTATGAAAGCTAAATTTTCACAAGGACCGTTTTATGCCTAGTCCTTACTTGTAACTACCAAATGCAACCCATTATGGGAATCTCTCTAGGACTTTTTTAAAAGTGCTGAGACCAAACCATCATGTTTCAGTTTATCCTTCCCAGTTTCTGCCATGGTGTAAAATAATCTCTCCTTTTTTGTTGTATGCACTTCTAATCATTGTGATATATTTACAGATCTGAGAATCACTACTCACAGGCAGCAGAATCCAGTTTACTTTTATTTCGGGATATATGGAGCACTCTTTCCTTTATTCTTTCCCCCACAATCGTTTTAGAAGGAATCTCTATGCTAACAGCATTTTCTCTTTATTATAGTACAAAGCATTCCTCACAGTTGAAAATACAGTCCCCTATGGGCTACATCTCCCTTAGCCAGAGATGTTTTGCATTGTTTTGCTGTCAATCATTCTTTCAGTAGTAATCGCCTATCAATTTCACAACCCCTGTCAAACGTTTTTATGTCACCTACGATTGATGTGGCAGGCACTGCTTTCCAGAGCACGGCATCAGTTTTGAACACTGTTTACAGGACTAGGAACCATCTCTCTGCCAGGCTAGCAGTGATTATCCTGAATGCTATTGAGTAGTTTGAACAGCTTGAGATTCAGAGGCAATTCTCCCTGTACAATCATCAGACAAACTCAGCATGCTGGATTTCTTTTGCCAAAGGGTTGTTGAACAAACAACTCGAAGTTCAAGAGAATTCACTTTATAATTTTAAAATCTATTAGAATGTATTCCAGTATTATCAGGGGAGGCTAACAAATTAAACTGGTGCATATATGTAAGCTGTATTGTATATTGTGAACAAGCATAGCTTGTTTAGTGATTGCCAAAGTCAAGGTAATTAATATGCCCACTGCTTCATATCTCCACTTCCTTTTCTATGGAGAGAATACTTAAGAGCCAATCCTGGAGCAAAATTCAAGAATACTCTGTATTATATATATTTATAATCCTGTGCCTTTGCTTTCTAGAGCTTATTTATTTTTATCTGAAAATTTTTCACTTTTCTTATACTTTTATTTATTCCCTCAGCCTCTCATGCCTGTAAAATAATATCCAAAATTCAAAACTCAAATATTATTTTTCCAATGAAAAAAAGGGAATTGAAAGAGTTTATGCTTGGTGAAGCCTTAAAAAATAACACAATGGTTGTTCTGTTTTGTTTGTTTGTTTGTTTGTTTTGTAACTTCAATTTTACCTTATCATCCAATCTTAAATAAAAACAAACAATTGTTTATATAACAACATTTCAAAGCTGAACTCTAACTACACCAAAGCAGATTTTGGGCATTTGGTAATTGATGACTTGAAAAGCTGTCCATGTCAGACAAATGAAACAATATTCTAGAAAGAGATTAACCTTATGTTGGCCACATCTGCAAAATTTAAATATTTCATAACTTTTCTTAGCATCCATGTTCCTTCAATTTCCTTCTTATTTCCCCCAGAATAGCAAACAATTTTTTTATGCTTTTCCAACCTCGAAAAAACATGAAGAAAACCCACACTAACACTTTATGATATTTGAGGTGAGAATACTGAAATTCAGAGTATCCAAGTTACTTAAGTCGATCTCCACAGAGAGATGTTTGCTCTACTTTGTTATAAATGTCATCTTTGGAATGAGGTCACCTTATCTTTCATTGAAACTCAGTTAATAGGGCCAACAGATGTAGAAATAAAAAACTAATAATGTAATACCCACAGAGCTATAATTCTTACCCTTCTAATGATTTACTATAATGTGGTTTTAAGTGAACTGTTATAATTTATATTGCTATATCTCCTAACGCTTGTTTTCTGGTCTAGGGGTAGAGGTGGGTACTTGCCCAGATAGCCAATTTATTTTAATTAAATCCTTCAGGTCTCTTTAAAATCCAAATCTCTGTGATCCAGTTATAGGGCTAAATTGTTGATTATTACGTCTCTACCTCAAGAACATCTGAGGGCATCGGAACAGAGTACCCTTACATACATTTATTAAAAATGTGTGTCTTTTCTTATTGTCTGTATTTGGTAAGTTCCTGGAAAGTTCTCAAACAGGCTCCTTGGTTGATTGACCTTCCCATGGCTCTTTCCAACACTCTCTGATGATACTGTACTTTACATTGCACTGGAGCAGAAAACAATTCCTCCCTCATCCTGATTACACCCTTGAGGTAACCTCATGGAGATAACATTCCCCATCATCTTCATGCAAGTCCACAGAACCAGATGAGATCAGGACCCAGTGAGCAGAGGAAATAAGCAGATGAGGAGAAACATTAAAAACAATTTTACTCTTTTTTCAGATGAGTGTTTGATAGAAGTAGCCAAACTGGTATATTATGGGTAAACATTTTTAAAACTGTAAGATTTTACTTAAAAATATTGTTATTGGGTCAGTAAGAGGGTTGATCATGGAAAGACACTTGCTGGATAAATCTACCTTCCCGATTTGATCTCTGGAACCATGTGAGGTGAAAGAAAACAACCAACTACAAAAAGTTGTCTTTGGAGCTCTATAAACTGTGTGTAAACTATGTCATATACACAGGCACATACACCCACATACACACACGCATACACATACACACACACACATGCACACACACACACACACATTCACACACATACAAGCATGCTGAATAAAATGCAAATACTACTCAAAATATGATATTGATTCAGTATAAAATATGTATGTGATAGTAAATATTATTGTTTTCTGTAGAATGTATTTCATATTATGACAAACATTTTTAATTATTTGTCAGCAGGATCATTTTATGTGTTCTGGGACATGTAAATCTGTTTTGTTGTTGTTGTTGTTTGTGTATTTTTCTTAAAACAAACAACTATTTCTCAAGTTTTAAAGAAAACCATCTGTTAGTTTGTCTCCATCTTAATAATAATAAAATTACCAAATGTCCTCCTCAAAACTATTTTAATTCATATATACTTAACCTCAACCTTTTAGGATAAAATTCAGTAAATAGATTTAGTAAGAAATAAAAGGAAAGAAATTCAAGAAATAAATGAAGGGAGAGAAGGAGAGAGAGACATCTTTTAAGATAGCTTTTTAAATATCAAGTTTATATGTATATACATTAAACTGGCATATATCCAATGAAGTAAATTTCCTCTTTTTTGCTACTTATAATATTAACAGTAAATGTGTCAATATTGCTCTAATGCACCTGAACTATCAACTGCAGTTAACATGTGAAAATTAAAGCATAGGTGAACTTCATTCAGATATTAAGAGATATCTTTTGGAGAATATTCAGAGATAACAATCAAAATACAACTAGTACATAGAAGATAGAATATGAATGGAAAGAAACTAGCAAAATAGAGACAAAAATGAAAGCAGTACAACTTTTCAAATTCAGATGTAAAATCCTATAAAATAGACTTCATCATATTACAATCAGTTTGAGCCAACCATAATGTGATCACTTACCTTGGAAAATACGTAGATATCTTTAAGGTATATGATGATATTCTCATCTGATGATGTACCCAAATTTGTCCATTCATTACCTAAGTCCTATTATAGTTAGCTAGAAATTCTCCTTGATGGAAGCCTTAGAGATGTGAAAATCGGGACCTAGTCTATAGATGTCACTGCTTCTGTGCTATACAAACCTTGTGCATAACCACATGCCCTAGGAAAGACTAATTAAAATCACCAAAGGAAATATGATCTGCTAGGTAAGGTAGGAATTAGATCTATAGGAAAAGTTATTTGTTAATTGCTATATTTTGTAATCAAATGCTTTTCTTAGAATAATACCTATTTTCAAGAAAAATATTTTCAAGAAAAAGATTTTTTAAAAAGTAAAAGAGGAAGACAAAATTATAGATTCTAGAAAGTATAAAAAATATTAACACAGAGTGTAAAGTTTCTATGTTTCATTACTATAAATAAAGCTATGCATTTTACTTTCCAACTGTTTTATCTCAGATTTTCTCTCCATTAAAGCAGGAGTTTTGAGGAAATCTGTTAAAATACATTCCCCATTTGGCGAAAGGATCCAGTCATGCTGTTTTTATAAATGACGTATGTATTTCCTTTCATAGACTTGATAAATATATATGAAAAGTCAGTATGGCTGTATCTTTTTCTGGATCTCTATAGTCTGAAATTAATTATGATAATTTTGAGATGGTATATAACAAAATGTGACTTAGATGGTTTCCACATGCATTGGCCCTTGGAAGCTAAAGTAACTCTCTGATTTGACATCAGCCATGGCTTTCTGGAGACCACAGACTGAGAATAAACTTCCACTCAGTCAAAAGGCCAGAGGTTACTACATCATAAATTTAGATGAAACTCAACATTTTTATCATTGAAAATATGTTTTCACAGCAGATATCAATACATGTAGCTGTAAGTCAAAGAAAAGTCATCAATTTGAAAGTATTCAGGGTACTCTTTCATTCATACGTTTCACTTAATAACTGCTATGCTTTAGTCTTGGTATTTTGTCACAAAAACAATGTATGTTTTAATAACTTTACATTTTTAGACCTGAGTATTGTAGATCAGCTCAGACAGTTACACAGTCACTTACATGCATTATGTCTATAGGCTTAAGAGTCAACATTGTGCTATTTAAGGCCAGTGCCAAAAGCAGGATATACGTTGGGCTAACCCCAAGTTGGTAGCTTTCCATTCAAGGTTCTAATTGTAAGACTCAAGTATTTACAGTTTTAAACAAAACAAAATAAAACAAAAACAAAACAAACAAACAAACTAGATACCTTGGATTCTTGCAATCTGGAACAGCATCTAGCTTTAAAAAAAATTAAGACACACACACACACACACACACACACACACACACAAACACACATCTCTTGTAGATACCTGAGGAAAGACTATAATACCCTCATATCCTACACTATACCAGAGTCTCAAGAAAATAGTTCATCTCTTCACTTATGTTAATATATTATAAATTATTTATTTTACCAGTTATAACAACTGCTAACTTTTTCTCATGAAATATATTATGAATTCTATTTCAGGTTGTAAGTTAGATCTGTTTGGTAGTTTTCTCTTTGTTATTTGCTTTGCTTTTGCTTTTTGTTGTTGTTTTGTTTTCTTTTACCCATATCCTAACATTCATTTCAAAATCTGTTTAGCATTATAATGTTTCTGAATGTCAGTAACTATTTACTGTACTATACACAAAAGGATCCCTAAATATATCAGGAGCTAGCCTTAAAAAATGATTGTTCTCATATTTGGAAAAAAAATGCCTGGCGTGTTTGACATTAACATAATCAGATGAATTATTACTGTAGACTGTTATTGACGATTAAGTCACACCGTAGGCTCCTTAGGCAGCCAGGGAAGTTTCCCCTAGTAAGAGGAGAAGACAATGGGAAGATAAGAAAAAAGCCTGGAATCAGATAACCGTAGATAACCATAGGCCAAGGAATTCTGCCCAGAGAAAGATGGAATAATAGAATAATATATATATATATATATGTATATATATATATGATATATATATCTTCCAAGAGGCAACATTGTAAGCACATAGAGATGATTATAGAAACCCATAGTGGTCACAAGACAGAAAACTAGTGACCATGGAGTGCACAATCCCCAATGGAATACTTGCAATGCAACCTGTTCATCTATTGTTTAGGGAAAACACAGAAAAAGAGAAAGAGTATGAGAGATTAAAGAACAAGTTGCCTTTTGTGGGACTGTGTCCTCTAGACATGGCAGGGAAGCTGCAACCATGAAATCTCTGGCTACTGAAACAAGACCGAAATAATTTAACACCAGATAACACACAAAGGTGGGTGCGAGGAAGTTCATAAAGTCTTCAGGCTATCCCTAAATGAAGAGCTACAGGCAATCAATGGCTATTGAGAGGAGAAGAATCAGTTTTCTTCAGAGACATATTGCATGGTAGATCATCTAGTTTGTCAGGGCTAAATTCATGTACATATAAGCATCCATAAATGTAATCAGTAGATTATATGTGTATCACAATATTTGAAGGAGTCATGAACTTAACGGGAACTAGCTGGAACCTGGGAAGAATTGGAGCAGAGGAAGATAAGAGAAAGTGGTGTAAATGCAATACTCACTTACATGAGACTCTCAAAAATACAAAAATGTCTATTCTCAGGGCTGTCAAAGAAAGCCTGGCCCTGACGACCAAAATTTTCTACTCCTAGAGTCTAGGACAGTAAAAAATCATCTTATGTTGTTTCACAAGCATCTTTATCATGTGTTGTTTATAGTTATAGAAAATAAATACCTTATTTTCCTGCATGCAATCATAATTTGCATAACAAGAATCACAGATCCTGAGTCCTACAAAAAATTCGGGTAGCTTCTGGGGAAGTGACACTTTTGTGATTAGGTAGCATTCTTTGTCCCCCTTTTCTTTGGTCTCTATATTTCCCATAGCATGAAGCACATCCCCCAACTAGTGCGCCACTTCCCACATACTTCCATGACTAACTTTATCTGTTTCTCAAATGTGAGTTTGTGGAAGGAGAAGATGCTCTGGTCCGGATCATCAGCAAGCACTTGTTTTGAGACTCTCTCTCCACCCAATAGGCTTGGCATAACTTTGATCTTGCCTGGCTGTCTGAGGTTCTCAACTGCAGCTGTTGTTTGTCTATGCTCAGTGGTGTGAGGGCGAGGAAGAAATGGGGGAAATGAGCAGAAATAATAGCTCTCTCTAGATTGCCTGTTTCTCTTTCAAAGCACCAAAGCTTCATGCCATCTACCCTGAGTGGCGTGCCTTCTACACAGGGGCACACCTGCCTCTTATCCTCAGGGGTTTCTCCTACTCCTTCTCTATAATTACTTTCTTCCACACACTTCCATTTCCACCCTGGCATCTGTACACTGTGCAGAGGGAAAGATTCTGCATACCAGGTTGTCATCTTTTCATGAGCCAGAAATCTCAGATACTTATTTAGAGTCTCTTTTTGCAGCTGCTGGTAGATTTCATCTATTTAGAACTAGAAATAAGCTTAACTGCATACATGTGTGCCCTCTACCTTTTGAAAGCAGGGTTCTTTCTTTTATGGATATGAATTTAATTCTCACAGACTGTTTTCTATACTATGGAATTGCTTTTGCAGATGAGATTTTTTTTTAAAAAAATACATATTGTGTTTGTTTATTTGTTTGTTTGTTTGGTGGTGGTGGTGGGATTTCAGGAGGGGTTGATATAATTAGAAGTTGAATGTTGCCTGGTTTAAATCCCTGACAGCTAACTATGTGAGTATTCCCAGCACCAGATTTGGAGAATTGAGTTGCACTTTCTTTCTTTAATTCAAAGCATTTCCCAGAGTCAGCTGTAGGTATCAGATTCACATGGATGCAGCAAGCAAATAAATAAAATAATTTGACCAGTAAAAACATGGTTAAAAAGAACTTTGAAAAGCATGGGGGACAAAAGGTAGCTTTTCTTACACAGAATCATTAAAGTTCCCAATTGATTTTAGAGTAAATTTTTTTTCTTTTTTTATACAGATGAAACTGAGTTCCTCACTCAGTTCTATTTTTGCATACATATTGGAAGGTTTGTTTCTCTGTAACTGAATGTATGAATCAAATGTCCATTTACAGAGTAGAATCTTGAGCTGAAAGTAAGGCAGGAAATGGGCAGACAAAGATGACACCATTTTTTACACTAGTGAAATAATTCTCAACTTTTTTACTAAAGGTTGTTTAGATCCTAATGTTATTTGTTTTTTAGATATGTAAAAGGAAACATCTTTAAATTCAGTTCATAATTCAAAGAGGCAAAGGCTGGTGACTTACTCTAAGGCTGAAATTGATGTCTAGTCTAACGTTTCCCTAAAGGATGGTCGTGATTAATGCTGCACTTTATGGGAGAATGGCTTTACTTGTGTGAAGATAGGGTAGGAGTTCACAGTGGGACTAACATTAATGATCTTAGTGGTTTGACCAAAATGTCTTTCAACATATGGCATCTACATTACCAAATCTGTAAGTGGGTTTCAGAAAAGCATAAAACAAATAAACAACAACAACAAAAACAGAACTGAAACCGAATTTTTCTCAATATACTAGAAGAATAGAAAAGACAATTTCTCATTCAAGGTGTGTAACTGGAAATGGCATATAATCTGAGTCACTGAATACTGCATTGCCTAAAACAGTGGCCTGTAAAGAGAAAAATTTGAATTTGAATTTTGTCATTAATAACAATCTTAGGTGCATTGCAGAAGTTACATAAAATCAGTATAATCTTATGACAAGTGTGTTATAATTTCATCATCAGCTAGTAGTTTAACATTAATACATTATTCAATGTTTTTTGGTGGAAAGTAACCAATAGGTTGAATATCATCTAGGTAGATGATAGGTAGAATATCATCTGTCATAGAGCTATGTATCTATGTCATGATCTGATAGCAACTATCTTAAGAAAGTTGATATTTATCTAAAAGCCTAGTTATTTGAAGGATTGCCAAGTTTATACACAAGATTATCAGGCTGTACCCTGAGTTCAGAATTGGCACACAGTGTGAATTCAAAAACTACAGGCCATCTGTTTGATTCAGGCCAAGCATGGATTCTGCTTCGTTCTCCTGTGGAGAGTGAAGAAGAAAGTCACTTCTTCAGCTGTGGTCATTTGCTTTCATTTTGGGGCATTGTGAAGCAGTAACTCTGCCTTCATCTTTCTGAAATACTCATATTGTAAGAATAAGTCCAGATATGGAGTGTTTCTTTTCACAAGGATAGCATTCATGCTAGATTAAGCCCCATTATACTAACTTTAATTGAACTAGTTACAGGTCCAGCAGTCTCTTTCAAAAGAATGTCCCATTGTGAGGAACTGTGTTAGGAACACATTATATTAACTATAGATAATCACATCATAGGCTATAGTATGTGTGCAAGAGTATGGACCCAATACATGTAAATTACTATTTTCACATATAAACAAATACTAAAAGAAGTCTGACCTTAGATTTTTAAGAGAAGAGTTTATAAATTTTGGGAGAATACAAAGAGGAAATTCTTGTTTGTCAGGTTTTATATCTGGGATATTAATAACTAAGAACAAGGTGATGTGATTTCTAAATGGTTGCTTCTTTCTCCTAGAGGAGATTTCAATTCTAAAGGTCGTCAGAAGCACATCTTAAAAGATATTCATTGGAAAGCTCCTGATGAGGAGGTTGTAGTGTTCTTCTGAGGAAAACACTAACAGAGGAATCTGGGAACCACGTAAGTTTTCTGTTAGGACTGCAATCTTAAAAAGCCATGGTGCTGTTAGGATATTAACGATGGTGATTTCCATAGAAATTACATCTTTTAAATGACCATGCATGAAAATACAAAATATCAGATGTTTAAATGTAATCACATAAAGTTTTTTGCAAAACGTTTTAATTAAATAGGATTTGGAAGCAGTGTACTCAATACCAACGTGAAAAATTACACAGTCATGCATAGTTTTCACACACCCTACTTTTTACTTAAAAGTCCAATTCTTTAGCAAAATTTATATTTGCAATTCAGCTTGTCCATTCGCTTTATGTAAAAACTGAATTGAAGCTGAGTCACAGTTACTCTGAGGCTACATGGGAACAAGTGTTACTGCTATTCTTGTCTTCCTTCTCTTAATTCTAATTCATTTTATTCCAAAATTAACCTCAACTTTTAATTCTGAGTATGCTCATTTCTGCATTTGAAGGGTAAAGTAATTTAATAATGTCCATTAGTCCTTGTACTCTAAGGGGTGTCTATAGTTGACTGGTAAATGGTTCTACATTTCACCCTTATCTCCACACTATATATAATGTGATTTGAAGCACCTGTTATCAATGGGTAAACATATTCCTATACCTTGAAGTTTATTTTGACAATTTAAATCCTTTGAAGTGGATAGATCCTGTGTTACTTTTAACCATGGCCTTCTAGAGAACTTGCATGATTTAGGACTATTAAGGTCTTATTTTTATAAAGATGGTTTTTCTAAATTACTTACTAAAAATTACACCCTTGCTTTATCTTACTCGCCAACACCCAAGGCAGTCTCTTCCTAGAAACCCACTGGCAACAGTACCAGGGAATCAGTCTTCTTTCATCACTTTATCCCTCTGTCTCTGCAGGCAACATGTAACCCACTGTCTTCTTGGAAATCCACTAAACACATCCATTTGAAAATCAGATCCTCTTGGCCCAACAAGCATTTCTTCTTCCCATATAACCTCTCAAACCCCTGCTCTTCTACCTCATTCCCATCCTTGCATCCAATTTTAGTGCTTATGTACAAGTTCTACCTAAGGTCTCCTGTTCTCACAACTGGCAGGGACACAAAAGCAACCCACAATCACCATAGACTCCCAAACCCAGAAAGTGCAACAGAAATCAAGGAACAAGAAACCCACCAAAGAGAGATATGGCCAGTTACCAACATCTAAAATTTCAATCATGTCAAATACAAATGCTTAGATGCCAGCATTAAAATAGTTAACAGCACACAGAATAATACACTGCTTAAAGGCCACAGATGCTACTATAGTAGGTCAGAGAAATGCAATATACCTGAAACTTAAGACAAGGATTTCAAAATAGCTATTATGAATATTATCAAGGATCTTAAAGAAGAAATTAATAAATCTATTAATGAAATCTATGAAAACACAAACAACAATGAAATAAAATGAAGAAAATTATTCAAAGCCTGAAAGTTGAAATAGAATCAAGAGAAAACCCGAACTGAGGCAAAATTAGAAATAAAAAATTTAGGAACTCAAACATAAATCTCAGAGCCAAGACTCACCCACATAATAAAAGACATGAAAGAGAGAACCTCAGGCATAAAGGACAAGATAGAAGAAATGTATACTTGAGTCAAAGAAAATATTATACCTAAAAATCGAGACATCCAGGAAATCTGGGAACCTATGACGAAATTAGATCTATATGAGTATGGAAGAGAGAAAAAAAAGAAAAAACCTATGTCAGGACACAGAAATATTTGTAACAAAATCATAGAAGAAATAGTACCTAACTTAAAGAAACAGATGCCTATCCAACTACAAGAAACACAGGAAGGATACAGAACACAAAATAGACTGAACTAAAAATTAAATGCTCCGTGATATAAAATAATCAAACACTAAATTTCCAGACCAGAGAAAGAATATTAAATGTTACAAGAGAAAAAGACCACGTAACCTATAAAGCAGGCCCATTGGACTATTAGCCAAAAAAGAACCTGGACTTTCAAAACCACTACTCCACCAAATTAGAAAGTCTAACAGAAATTAATTTCCTTTTTATATACCACCTACCAAAGTTAAGTCAAGAGCAGATAAACAATTTAAGCAGAAATGTAATCTGTGGTGAAACAGAAATAGTTAAATGTCCTCCAACCAAAAAGTCCAGGGCCAGGTGATTTTGGTGAAGAATTCTACCAGACTTTCAAAGAAAAGTTAATCACAATATCTTTCATATCATTCCACATAAGAGAAAAAGAAGGAACAATCCCCACTTTCTTTTAAAAATGTCACAGTTACGTTGGTACCTAAACCACATAAAGACAAAAGGAAGAACATTACAAACCTGTTACTCTTATGAACATATATACAAAAACTTCAACAGTATATATGCAAATTGAATTAAAAATACTGAGAAATAATCATCCACTTTGATCATGTAGGCTTCATCCCAGATAGTTCAGTGTAAGTAAACAGTAAATGTAATTTATAACACGTACAGTCTGGTGGACAAAAACTATGTGATCATCTCATTAGATATAGAGAAGGTCTTTGTCATGAAAAAATACCCCTTCACGAAAAAAAGTCCTGGAAAGTGTAAGGATACAGGGACATCATAAAGAAGTTTAAAGCAAGCCCACAGCCAACATCAGCACACATGGAGAAAATCTCAAAGCATTTCCACTAAAATTAGGAGCAAGATAAGATCGTCTCTTCTTTGTATACCTACTCAATGTAGTTCTTGAAGTCTTTACAATTGAAGGAGATCAAAGTGATACAAATAGGAAAGGAAGAGACCAAATCTATTAAATTTACAGGTGATAAGTTTGTATCCAAAAATGACCCTAAAATTTCGACCAGGAAACTCCTACAGGTAATTAACTTTTGCAGAAAAGTAATAGGCTACAAAATTAATACATGAAAACTTTATACTATTTACAAATGACCAATGGACTGAAAAATAAATCAGGGAAATAATACAAATTACAGTAGTTTCAATAAGTATAAACACAAAAATTTCAGGGCAACTCTCACCAAGCAAGTGAAAAACTTTCTATTTCTTTCCCCACTCCTTTGGTGTTTTCTTTGATCCATGCTTCACATGGTAATTTTTTGAAACTGTATTCTTCTCTCACACAGTGTCATAACCACAGTTGTCTGTCACTCGACCGCTCTAAGCTCCTCCCCACCTCCACTATTCCACAGATTCATTCCCTAAAATTTCCTCTTCAGAAAGGAGCAGGCTTCCAAAACATGATAGCCAAACAGAACAAAATAATATGCAATAAGATAAGTCAAAATCCCTCAGATTGAGGCTTGACAGGGGAAACACAGAGTAGGAAAAAAGACCCAAGATCAGGCAAAAGAGCCAGAGAAGCTCCTATGTTCACAGGAGGCCCAAGAAAACACCACACTAACAGTCATAACATATACACAGAAGATCTGGTGTAAACCATGCAGGTCCCATACTTGCTATTCAGTCTCTTTGAGCTCATATGAGCCCTGCGTAGTTGATTCTGCTCTCTCTCTCTCTCTTTCTCTCCCTTCTCTCTGTCTCTACTTAATGTCTGACTCTGTTTTGTTTTGTTTTGTTTTGTTTGTTTGTTTGTTTGTTTGTTTGTTTTGCATCTGCTCCCATATGCTGCTGGAGGAAATCTCTCTGATGAGGACTGGACAAAACACCAATCTATGAGTATGGCAAAATATCTTTAGGAATCATGTTTGTTTGTTTGTTTGTTTGTTACCAGTCCTGTTTGGCACTATAATAGGTCTCTAGGATATTCAGCCTTTACTTCCTGCCCATCCGGGCAGTGAAGGACATGATCTTTCTTTTGTGACATTTATAATAAACTTTACAAACTGAAGAAAAAGATTCAAGAAGATATCAGAAAATGTGAAGATACCCCGTGCTCATGAATTGGTAAGCTATATATCTTACGGGAAAGATTTAAAACGGCAGCACCCAATCTGGCTTGTTGTTATGGGACCTGCCAGGGTCCCGACTAGGCGAGGCCTGAGTCCACAAGCAGCAGCGTTTTCTCGATACCATGGCTCAGGCCAGCCAAATGCACCATCCCTGGCACCCACAAGATGCCAGTATGGCAGATGGCTCTGCCAATCTTACAGGTTTTCTGCATAATGCTTCACTGAGCCCAGACCATCCGGTCATCCACGTGGTACCCAGTAGAAATAAGACTTTAAAGCTTAATTATTATCCAAAGGCTTTATATATTTAGAAATGCTCAATTAACAATTTGCCCACACAATTAGAGTTGTTTTCCAATATCTAACCTTAAGATATAAATTGTGGGTTTGGAGATTTAGCTCAGTGGTAGAGCACTTGGCTAGCAAGCACAAGGCCCTGGGTTCGGTCCTTAGCTCTGGGAAAAAAAAAAACCAGGAAAGATATAAATTGTTACCCTAGACCGTCCTAGACTCATGACTCTCCATGGCTCCTACATCTCTCCCTCTCCTAGATCCTCCTCTTCCTTCTCTTCTTCCTCTCTTCCATACTCCTCACTCTGCCTACCTCTCATACAGCCCAGTCGCTGAGCTTTATACAAATGTAGTGGGACAACACCCCACTACATATACATAGTAATAAAGCTAGCCTACCAAAAGAAATCTACAGATTCAATACCATCTCAATTACAATTCTTCACAGAACAATTTTTCAATTTCATATGAAAACTCAGGATAATTACAACAACTCTGAATTAAAAATGCTGTATGTATTGCCATTCTCAACCTCAAACTGTACTACATATTTGTTAAAATAAAAAAGAAAAACAGCATGGCCTTGGCATAAAACAGACCTGTTGTTCAATGAAATCAAACTGAAGACATAGACATAATTCCATAAACCTATGAGCACTTGAGTTTTCATAAAGAAGTCACAAATACACACTGAAAAACAAAAGCATTTCAACAAATGGTACATATCAAACTGAATGTAGAAAAATGTGAATACTTCTGTAAGTATAACCTTGTACAAAACGCAACTCAAAAAAAGTCAAATATCTCAACGTAATGCCAATTACACTCATTCTGTTAGAATAGAAATCGAGAATAAACTTTAACTAACTGACACTGAAGAAGGACTCCCTGAACAGCACACAACACATACACTAAGAACAACAATTAAGAAATGATAACTCATGAAAAGGAAAAGCTTCTGTCTGACAAAGAATACCATCATTCAGACAAGAGTGCAGGCTGTAAAGATTAAGTATAGAGTAAGGATCTGTGGGGGATTGGATTACCTTAGAAAGGAGAGATAGAATAGATGGTTATGGATGGATGGGGAAGGCTGGAACAGGAGAACCAAAGGGGAGAGGGAATAAAGAAGAGTTAGAGGCAATGGCTAAAACAAAGACCCGTCTGAAGAGTTTTACGGAACCCTACTATGTTACAAGCTTCCAAAAATATATTCTTGAATGAAGGTGATGTAAATGAAATCATCAAATGATGAGGAAGATTAAATCCCAACTGGCCATCTCCTTTGACCAAATAGAGTATCCATTTTAGGGAATGATAAACATCTAATCAAGTTGTTGACCCAGTGAACCGATGGGAGCTTCCAAACACCCCAGGCTATTGCCAAGTCTATTGTTTATTTTCCACAAACTTATAGTAAGGTTCAGTTGCTGGAGACAACATGTACATAATTCATTGAACACAAAGAAGTTGAGCTGGTATCTCCCTTAGAGACTTCCTTCCTACTAAGTAGTGTTCATGGTACTGGAAGGTACTGTGCTTTCTAGGAAAAGAGAAAGGTAAATGCAAAACCATATAGAAACTGTATTTCTACAGTGATGATTTGCATATAAGATCCACTAGTGCCATAGCGGTACAACCTTTTCGGAAGTAACCAACCAATATCTGATTAGATTTAAGGAAATCTAATAAGATGGCACACTTCTCTAACACTGTATATATGGTCAAGAACATGTGACTAGATAGTCCAGGGGTCTAGGGGAAAACAAATGCTATTTAAAAAACACACAACAAAACTATCCCTAATAACATTCTGCTTTATTCCTAGATATCAACCTAGCTCAGCTATCATCAAAGAAGCACCCTCCTGAAGTAAATAGAGACCCATAGCTAGACAGCATGCAGAAAGTCAGACTTTAGAATACTAAATGACAAGACTCCATCAATTCTCTCCCCTTATTGTTCAAAGAACCCTTTGGAAGAGGAGGCAGAAAAATATAAAAGATGTACAACACAAGAAAACCAAGGACCTTTAAACATTACAAATAGGTCCAGGTAAAAGACTGATGTACGTATGAACTCACAGAGAATTTAGTAGCATGAATTTTCCTTCTTCTTCTCTGGACCATATGTGGCCCATGTCTGAGAGTAAAGGTAGAACTAAACCAAAAGCTATTTCTAATTAATCACTACTCTCAAATGAAAAATTTGTTTTCCCCAGTGGAGTCTTATGGAGAAAACACTCTTAAGAACAGGACCCAGCCCCAACAATAGAATGCCAATGCAAAACCGTCTCAATAGTATTTCTCAAAGGTTTTTTGTTTATTTGTTTGTTTCTTACAATGCTATGTCTAAGCATTTTTTTTTAAATTTTGTTACCCTGCAGGTTTTATGTTTATACATTACTTTTTCGAATTTTGTTTTCATGGGTTTTTTTCTGTTTGTCAATTTGCAAGTCTCTGTATCTACATGTGCTTATTGTCTTTCTTTTGGGTGGGGGGACTCCTTCTTTTTGGCTCATCTGTTTGTATTGTCCCATTCAGGTTTGTTTGCTTTGATTTTTCTAATATTTTATCATTCATTTATTTGTTTATTTATTTGTAGATGCTTGCTTGTTTTTTAATGAGAGAAATTTAAAAATAGGATGTGCCTTCAGATGAATGGAGAGGAAGAGAAGATCTGTGAGAAGTTAGGGGAGGGGCAAACCATAGTAAAAACACATTTATAAAAAACATTTTAATTAAAAATATTACTTCCTTAGATTTTATTTCTAAAATAGTTGCTAATCTGTTGTTATCTTCAAGTTTGCCTGTCTTATACATTTTGTTTATAGTTGTATAGATCTTTGTACCTTTAATTTGCCAAAATATTTTTGGAGTCAAGACTTCCTTGTCTATGTGATCAATGTAAAGTTTTGTTAAAATTTTTATTTTTAAAAGAATGCTTTTATAACTGACTTTCTCACTTATCTGTTGTTCTTTCTGACAGAAAAGTCATTTTTAAGTACCTAGACAGTTACTTCATAGTTCTTTCTTTAAAAAGCACAAGTATAGCAATTTCTGTGTTTAATCATCTTTCTGTCTATCTAGCAAGCTATCTTATATAGTTCTGAGTGTGTTTACATATCAGAATGCTTACAAAGTGCCTATATAACTATAGCCTACTACCACGTTGATGCGTCATAGTGTTACATTGTAAGTCATATTTAATCAGGCAAACTTTTCCCAAATGCTTATTTTCTAATATCCTGGTGTTTATAATGATTTGGATTCATTCCAGATAGTTTTCAGAGAGTTTTTGTTGCTGTTGTTCTTGTTATAGGTTGATTTTTTTCTTTTTCCTTTGACTCATGTCAATAGCTTTTTATTGAAATCGTTTTATATTTAATTTGGCAAGAAAATATAGAAATGTTAATCATTTCTTAAATTATTCAACTTCTTTTATGACTCTCAGTAGAGGACTGGGATTTTATTCACATGTTCTTGCTTCCTCCCGTCGCTACTTGATGGCAATTTATTTGAAGGAAGCTGCTATAATTTGACTTATTTATTAAAAGTCATGCATTATAGATTTTTAGTCATTGTTACAATACAATGTCTCTTTTATTTTTAAATTTTATTTTATTGTACCAGGAAAAACTAATTTTTCTATGATTAAGCCCAAAAAGCCTGGATAAGAACTTAATGAATAGGGACTGAGTCAAATACTATTTTCAAATTTGTGTGCACATTCATTCTCCAGTGTATTTAAAACAGAGGTGAGCTTCCCTTTTTGAATCATAATCTCCCTTATTTAAGCAACTAAAGTTAACAAGGCTTTCTGCAAATATAAAGGAAGACTTCCATGTGGGACTGTGTCCAACTAATGATGCTGATAATAAGCTGTATGCTCAGTAATGAGCTAGATCCTTATTCTAGACACAGAGGTATTCTGTAAGGCCATTAACCAGGCATAATTTTTTCTCCTTTTTATTCTCTTCTTTTCTTGGATTGGGAAGGAATCCTTCTGGCACTTGAGTTCTTAGAATAGAGAATCCAACATATGTATATGTGTGTTGGTGTTGTTTAATGAAGCTATTATTATGTCCATATCCAAGAAGAAATTTTAGGGGAAGGATTCAGCCAATAGACTCATGCAGAATTCACTTGGATCATCCAAGGATTTATCTTATGCGTTACAATTTCGTCATGTTTTTCTTAAACATTCCATAGATTATTAAACAGTGAAGTATTGTTTTACATGTTAAGTGGGGTGTTAGAATAATTTGAAGGATAATGGAATGGGAAGAACTGCACCAGCCTGAAGAGCTCTTTATGATAACAATGGAATCAGTAAATGGAGATTACAGAGAATATTCCCATGGTATTTAAAGACACTTGTCTTGAGGCAGGAGTAGTGGTCAGTGTTTGCAAATGGTATAATGAATTCTCTTTAACATAGGTGTTGGTTTATCATAATGTATCACTTGGATATTAAAGAAACCTTTTTAGAGCCAGGCAGTGATGGCGCACGCCTTTAATCCCAGCACTTGGGAGGCAGAGGCAGGCTGAGTTTGAGGCTAGCCTGGGCTACAGAGGGAGTTCCAGGACAGCCAGAGATACACAAGAAACCCAGTCTCGAAAAACCAAGAAAAAAAAGAGAAAGAAACCTTTTCACATGTACATTCAATAGAAAATGGGAAATTGTGTCATAAAGGTATTTACCGTTGAGCTAGTCTTTATAATTGTACTAGCTGGTTTTGTGTGTCAACTTCACACAAGCTGGAGTTATCACAAAGAAAGGAGCCTCCCTTGGGGAAATGACTCCATGAGATCCAACTGTGAGGCATTTTTTTCAATCAGTGGTGGAAGGGCCCATTGTGGGTGGTGCCATCCCTGGGGTGGTAGTTCTGGGTTCTATAAGAAAGCAAGCAGAGCAAGCCAGGTGAAGTAAGACAGTCACATCTGTCCATGGCCTCTGCTTCAGCTCCTGCCTCCTGACCTGCTTGAGTTCCATTCCTGACTTCCTTTGGTGAGGAACATCAATGTAGAAGTATAAGCTGAATAGACCCTTTCTTCCCCAGCTTGCTTCTTGGTCATGACATTTTGTGCAGGAGTAGAAACCCTGACTAAGACAATAATCTAGACACTGATTGTGCTGAGGAGTGATTTCCCTAAAAAAACAAACAAAAAAAGTGCTTTATGGTTGGATTTAAAACATATACCATAGAGGGAAATGTATGTCTAGTATTGCAAATCTTTTGAGAAAACTGTTCTTGGGAAACTCTGGGGCCATAAGTGTGAGCCTACTATTAATATTTTTCTAAATAAATATACTATCAAACTGACCTCTAAATTTCTAAATTTTGTTTTTATATACATAGATTTGTGCAGTTCTCAGATCTTAATAGAGAAGTTTCCTTGTACATAGGGTTGTAGTTAATGCAGAAACTCACAAGTGGATAAGGTACATAATTAAGCATCTCTGAGTGCTCAGTCTCAAATGGATGCAGGGGGAATATAACAGTGGAGGTGTTTGGGATGTGACGGGATACCTTAACTCATGAATCTCCAGTAGCTGTGATTGCCTGAACAATATCAAGCCAATCAACACTCCATCATAAAGAAGGGAGGGGCCTATTGACAGTTTACAGTCTCTCAGATAGGGAGAGTAATTTTTCCTTAATGAAATGGTCCTTAGTAGGTCTACAATACTGTAGTTGAAGCCCCATAATCATGAGGTTATAGGTATAATAAGTTAAAGTCGGTGGGTTCTTTTGAAATTGAATTTTAAGGGTTAACATAGTTATGCCTCATGACTGAATTTGATAGCACATTTTCAGTCAAATATAATCTCAATCACATCTAAATCTACACTTTTACTTTAACAATCTATGTTTGTTGGCAGAGTTACTTTGTAGGCTGGCTTCACAATAAGAGAAAGAGGGTTAGTGACTTGGTTGTAAGGACATAAGGCTTTTAAGATTGCAATTTGTAAGAGCTGTATATTTTTTAAATTACAACTGATTCCTGAAAAGGACTTGTTTTAGCCCTTTCTGGTGTAAATATATCACCTTGGTTTAACTAATGAATCCAAGATGATTACAACACACTAGCAAACCACATTTCGTATTTGTCCATGATTACAATGGAACAGAATGGGGTTCTGATTGACAGATTCATAGACCACATGGGAAAATATTTCTGCAAAACAAAATAAAAAATTATTACTGGATGTGATCATAAAATCAGTACAACAAGCAAAAATTAAAAATTAAAGGCAAGATTTTACATATGTGTGTCTGTCTATCTGTATGTATGTATTGTATATAGATATAGACATCACTGAATTTATTTTATTTAGGTTTCACATTTTTAAGTTATATTATTTATATTTTGTTTTAACTTTATACAACTTTATTTATAAACTAATGTAGCTAGGCATTAGGGATTTTTCATATTTTCCATAATATATTAACACAATAATGTTCAACAGCATGAAAGAGTTCATTTGAAGAATCATATGGATTCATAGTCTTCTATAAAAATAATTTTCTAGAAAATTTTTATTCTTTCAAGTTGAACACTTTTAGAATCTAATTTTCCAGAAGAGCATTCATTGCATTTAAACGTTCATTCCATCAAACAATATAATGAAAATTTTAAAATGATAAGTTGTATTGACTAAGAATCAATTCGGCTGGAAATGTGATAAATGAAGAAATGTCAATAAATTGAAATATGGTCAGTATCTGTTTGAAAATTTGTATTATCTTTGCTTCTTGTCTTTATATTGTAACTCAAGATATTGCACCATTCATTTTACCTCATAACTTTGTTCTATGGATTGCTCATTTTCTGGTCCATTAAACTTTGAAGTTATATTGATGAGTTACCCCTTAAATACTTCAGTTATATATATTAAGATTTGTATTTATTTGTTAACTTATCTTTGGCTAATTTCTTACTATGTGTTTAATTTTCCATTGGTTCATGGCTTTTGCCTTGCATTGTTTTATTTTTTATTTTTTTGAAGAATGGCATCAAACTGTCATTGGACTCATGGCATCCCTGCCTCTCTGTCCTCAGTGATGATGCAGACATACACCATCACTCTTGGTTCTGAGTTAATTGCCAGGGCCCATTAAGGAAAAGCTAAAAACTATATTATATTTAGTCTGGCTGAAATAAGAACCTGAAATAATTGAATTAGAGTTCCTTGAGAAAGGATTGCATCAAAAGCTGGGCATAACTTCCATATTATAACTATAAGCTACAATTGAAGTTCAAAAATAATCCTAAAATACAGAGAGAGAGAGAGAGAGAGAGAGAGAGAGAGAGAGAGAGAGAGAGAGACAGAGAGAGAGAGAGAGAGAGAAATGAATGATGTCTTGGTTTTGGTTTTATTGCTGTGAAGAGACACCATGACCAAGACAACTCTAATAAATGCAAACATTTAATTGGGGCTGTCTTACAGTTTCAGAGGTTTAGTCCATCATCATCATGGTGGGAAGCATGGAAGTGTGCAGGCAGACATGAAGCTGGAGGAGCTGAGCGTTCTATATTTTGGTTAGATGGCAGCCAGATAGAGACTGGAATTCTACACTGGAGAGAGCTTGAGCACAGGAGATCTCAATGCCTGCCCCCACAGTAACACACTTTCTCAAAAAGAATCACATCTACCCCAACAAGGCCACACTTCCTAATAGTGCCACTCCCTAATGGACCCAGCACTCAAACACATGAAGCTATGAAGGCTATGGCTATACCTATTCAAAGCACCACAATATCTTAAAGTAGTTATGCCAAAATCAATAATTTCAATGTGCAACAGAGTAGGAATGCCAGAATAGATCTACACGCACTGTTATAGTGTTACTTTTGGGAATTCTGGTGGAGGGGGGTAGGCTGACCCTTTTAGAACAAGAAGGAACATAAAAATTATATATTTCAGCTTTTGGAAAGAGATACTGGCTTGCTTGTTTAGCACCCACAATCCAAAGATTCCCCTATTCTCACATTTTCCAAAGGTAAAGTGTGTATTTCATGAATGACAGTAGGACATTGTGAGTGGATCTTCCATTGTCTTCTTACCTCTTAAGATTTTCATGCAGGGGTCAGGACTCCTCATGACCATAACTCAGGACGGTGAAAAGACACTAACTAAACCTGAATTTCTAAATATCTATGTCAGGCTGGTCTCCTAGCTTGGAAGTTCTCAAAACAAAGATCAAATTTCAACTTTTTTAACGTTCTTTTTTTTCCTTTTACTTTCTTTATTTACATTTCAATTGTTATGCCCTTTCCCAGTTTTTTCTCCAGAAACACCCTATTCCATCAACCCTCCCCCTGCTTCTATGAGGGTGTCCACCCACCCACCCACCCACCCACCCACTCCTGCCTCCCTGCCCTGGCATTCCCCTACAGTGGGGCATCGAGCCTTCACAGGACCAAGGGCCTCTCCTTCCATTGATGCCCCTAACATGGCTATACTCTGCTTCATAAGCAGCTCGAGCCATGGGTCCCTCCATGTGTACTCTTTGCTTAGTGGTTTAGTCCCTGGGAGCTCTATTTGGGGGGGCTCTTGGTTGATATTATTTTTCTTCCTATGAGATTGCAAATCCATTCAGCTCCTTCAGTCATTTCTCTAACTCCTCCATTGGTGTCCCGTGCATAGTCCAATGGTTTGCTGCGAGTGAGACAGCTATATCAGGCTATTGTCAGTAATCACTGCTTGGTATCTGCAATGGTGTCTGGGTTTGGTGTCTGTGAAGGGGATGGATTCCCCAAGTGGGGCAGTCTCTGGGTAGCCTTTCCTTCAGTCTCTGCTCCATATTTTGTCTCCATATTGCCTTTAGACAGCAGCCATTCTGGGTTAAAAATTTGGAGATGAGTAGGTGGCCCCATCCCCCAACTTTGCCTAACCTCTGAATATGGTCTCTACAGGTTCTCCTTCCCCTTTGTTGAGCATTTCAGCTAATCTCATCCCTGTCCTAGTAGTCTCTTCTTTCCTGGCATCTGGGACTTGCTGGTGGCTACCCAGAGTTCCCAATGCCCCATTGCTACACACCTCTGTTCAAATTTCTGAACCTTGGTATATCATCCCCTTTGTCTCCTCTCACACCTGATCCTGCCACTCTTTTCCTGTTCCCCCTCCTCTATATCTCCCAAGACCCTCTCACCCTCTACCTCCAATGAGTATTTTGTTCTCCCTTCTAAGAAGGATTGAAGCATCCACACTTTGGTTTTTCTTCTTCTTGAGCTTCTTATGGTCTATTAACTGTATCTTGGGTATTCTAAGGTTTTGGGCTAATACATACAAAGAACTCAAGAAGTTATACTCCAGAGAACCTTTTCAAGATTCTTGATGTTGGCTTTCTATAATGTTCTTAGATAACATTAGGTAATAAAATAAGGAAGTATATATTTGTTCATTTTGTCTCAGCAATCTGAGTGATTGGCATATGAAAGTACCCTATTGAGTGAATTCCTAGATAAAAATATTAGGGTTACATGAGTTAAGGATGTTTTCATTAAGCAGAATTAATATATCATGCTCAGTAGTTTATTTTGAAAAAAACATTATATTTAATTCATGACATGAGATCATTATTATTATTATTTCTTGTAGGACAGCACTTATGTCAGAACTAGAGGAATAGAATTTAAAAGCTTTCCAAGGTTTGCTGAAGCTTGTGCTGTCTACTGGTATTGATGTTAATTCATTCAAAGCAATGCTTAGGTAGCATTCCATATTTTGGGATGTTAATTACTTATTTGTAAAGAAGCCATTTATAAAACAGAAGATTATTCAATAGCAGTTACTATCAAAAAGCAACATTTTGAAAAGTAGATATTTTTTTACTTCAATTTTCATGAATGTAACTCCACTCCATTCACTAACTCTTACATAAATTTATTTATAGATGTTCAAACAAATAATCAACTTTTTAAAATAAGAATTTATAATTACTTCTGGAAACACTTCTAGGCAAATTTTTATAAAGGTGGAAAATCTTATGTGAAATAATCATGAAAAATTGGCAATGGGGTGATGGCTCAAACATTAATGTGCTTACCACACAGCAAGAAGGCCAGCCTTTGGATTTCCAGAACCCTAACAAATGCTAGGTGAAGAAAGCAATTCAGGCGGAATTCCAACCTGGGAAATGAAAACAGATCTCCAGAGCAAACTGGCTAACTTAACCTTAATTCAAACCAGATCTGGGTTTTATTAAGGAGTCTTTCATTAAATCAGGTGAAGGACAATTGAAGGAGACTCCCAACATGACGCTTGGTCTTCTAAATATATGAGCAAATATTATGTCCACACAGCGACACACTCATACTGCACAAACACATGTTCACATGGGCAATCATATGCTATATATAATGCTATATATAATATATTCATATATAACATATATAATCATGTATGTATTCATATACATATAAAAAGAAGAAAAAAACTTGTTGACTTCTCATATAGAAGTAACATGATGAGGTACAGTATTAGATTTTATATCTCTGTTATTGAAAGTTTCCACACCACCACATTGACAAAATTACCTAACCGCATATTATACATACTGATATTTTCCCATAAAGCTTATTTGAAATATCTCAATTGGCTATTTTGTAATATCCCAAAATATATGTGTTTCACTAACTTACAGGAAAAATAAAATGATTATTCCAGTTAGATAATGCCTATTTGGTATAGCTTATATGACATTTGGAGTATATTGGGCATTTTAATATTATGCATTTATCTTTTCTATCTTTTAATTATATCTTTTTTTCTCATCCATACAGGAAAGTACATTGTACCTAGAAATAGCCTTTAATTTATCCTTGCATAAATACTACTTTTGTAAACTACTTTCCCTCATGGAAGCATTTCTTTGCATTTTTACTCTCCATGTGATGGCTTAGTAATATGATTTCAACAGCTTCTGTTTGAACTGCAGTTGCAGGCTGACTCAGAAGCCAGAGAGAATGTCTCTTTGCAGACAGGTGTACAATGGGAAAGTATCGCTCCCAACTTTGCAGAGCCCAGGCGACTTCTAGGTTATTATTGGCTTTAATTATCACTCGCATGAACTGCGATATTCTTTACCAATGGTGAGGCAGCTCTCTGCAGAGTGTGAAATCCTTCTCTGCTTTTGAAAATACCCAAGAAATGAACTGAATCACTTCCAATCTGCTGTAACAACTGAACACCCACTGATAAGTATAAGCAAGGGGCAAATTTATCATCACCAATAGAAAATGGGCTTTTGAAAGTGAGATTTGAGACATCTAGCTGACTGCTTACTACCAGAGAAATCAGCTAAACCAAATCTATTTTCATTTGAAACTCGTGGGCATTTTATTTTCCCTGATTGGTATTCATGCTGAAAAAAAGCAGTCTATTTTTATGTCTGCATATTATTTAGCGTTATAAAATTTAAACACTAAAATATCAAGATAAATAGTCCTCATAGTTATAACCATTAACTCTCAGCTCCACTTTCTTCCACAATGCCTTCCTTCCTTTAGCTGTTTCGAGTATAAATCAATGCTTAGATTATGAAAAGACTTCACTTATTTTCTCTTCAATTTTGCCACCCATATAGTATCTCTTTCTTGTCTCTTAAGGTACGGCTTCTATAAACATGCAGTGTAAAGATATATGCTATTCAGACCAAAATTAGTTCTCAGTGATTTGTTTCCCAATGTCACTGGATTTTAGTGGATTCTTTGATTCTCATAGTATGACAATCATGAACTCCCTACTTGTTTCCTAGTCTGAATCTCTGAAAAAGAGATAAAGAGCTAGAAAAGAAAGACAATAAAAGCGGGAAAAGATATAAGCACAATAAAATATTTACTAGCCCTTATTATTTAATCACATACATATAATAGAATTACAATGTATACAGAATTAAAATATCAACAGTTTTATTTGAGTACTTTTAGTCTCAGACTGCATTTAACAGAATGATTTCGTCTAAAAATCATCAATGTCATACATTAGTTTGCTATTTTACTTTAATTTTAATTAAAAGTTTATAGGTATTTCTGGAGCACAGTGTTTTCATTTCTGAATCCAAGAAGTATGATTGGCTATTACTATATTAAAAATGCTACATTCGTCTGAGACATAGCAGGTAGCCAGCAATATGGCAAAAGCGTATGAACACAAGACTGTCATTTACTGATGTGCAATGTTACATTCCGCGTGTGTGCCTGCAATTTTTAAATCTTGTAGTTCTTGAAATTATAGGTATGAGAACCATGAGGTAAATCAAATCACAGAAAAACAATAACTGCGAAATCAGTTTCTTTTTGCTTTGGCCCTCTTGTTTCTACAGATGCTCGAAATAGAAAAGCCTGTAGTGGTTTTATAAATGGACAGAGGAACTTTAAGTGTCTTAGGAAACTGGATATTTTAAAGCTCTTCTCTTTATATAATGTAGTTTTATGTTCAACCCTTTGAAGTCAGTGGACCTCATCATTTGGAGACATCAACACTCAGAAGACCAGGAGATACTGTACACATTTTAATTATATGGTAATTCATGACTATCTAATTGTGAGGCTCATGAATACTGTGCACAATTTGTACTTTCCCAAGCCCATTCTAATGTACAGTTGTATTATAATGTATATTAAAACCCGGTATTTCATGAAAATGTAGAGAGGATATAAATTTCTGGTGTATGAAGAAGAATGAAGAAGAGAGAAATAAAAACAAGTAAGTGACCCACAAATGGGATAATTTTGCTTGAAAAAAAGTGTACCAAGTGAATTCATAGAATTTTTTTTCCTAATTTTAACAGAACCTCTTCTAGTTCTTAAAATGACAGTTCAACAGACATCAGGTAAAGATTTGCAATTCAGTACCACAATCACTTCAGAGTGAGCGCTTCTGTCTTGGAGTTCTGAGGTGTGTTCTCACAGTAGTGGGTGTCCCTTCTGCCGGCACGTTAATACTAAACATGCAAATTGGCTCTGTGTTGTGGCTCTGCAGGTCACCTGGAGACTTGCCATTTCTGCTATTATGATCAGAGCAAGAGCCAATTTCCTTCAAACCATATTTTTTAAGCTCAAGGGCATTACGCAGAAGCAGTGGAAATGACAGGGCGCTAAGAATATGAGCTGAATGAGCATCCGGCAAAGATGTTCAAAGGAATACGACTGAGATAAAAACTGGTTTTAAAAACCTGCCCAGTGATTCAGATGGTGTAGCATCTTTAAGTTTTAAACACTTTGAGAAAGGGTGTGTGGATTGCTCTTCCAATTCTGTGGTATATTTTCGAGGGAACTAGGAATATGTCTAGACTGCCTTTCCTTTAAAAATACTTTCAAATTTAGTCTGGGCGAAATAAAAAGTGGCATGAAAATGTCAGCTGAGCCTTAGAAGATTTAGGGTGTGCTGCTCAGAGATTTAGTTGAAGGCAGGTATCAGTAACCCATGCAGTTCATTCCACTCTCCTTTCATGATCAGTGTGAGCATTTTCAGATGTGTCTTACAGCAATGAGAATAAGAACCCTCCCTGACCAACAACGGTGACATTGAAGTGAAGTTTAAGTGGAAACACCTGGGAAGGATGAGTAGATCCATACAATTGTGGAACTCAAGCGCAAATCAAAAATGCACTTTCTAAAATTCATTAGATAAATGCTATCATTGTTTACAATGCTCAAACTACTCCAATGAAAGTGTCGTTTTGCTGTTCAAATGATCTTGAACAACAGAACACAGTCTTTACCTTCCATGATGGCTCACTTACTTCCATGGAGAAAAACAAGAAGTCAACTAATCATGATAGGCATAATGTTTGAGAAAATCTAGGTACAAACTATCTCTCCATCCTCAAGTACCTAAAAAGTGAGAACAGAGAATTGAGAAAGCAGAAGTTGGTAAAAGCATGGCAGTTTAGCTCATGGTTATGAAAGCAACAAGAGTGTTTGGAACAGTGGAGCATGGTGGGAATGTTTATCATGTTGGAAGAGTTGTGGGGAATGGCTGTTGAAAGATTGAAGTTTGAAAGGAGGAAAATAAACTCTTTGCCAACAATACATCTGCATCTTGATCTTTTTCAGACCTGTGTGTCTATCTTTTTTTTTTTTACTTTTTTACTAGATATTTTCTTTATTTACATTTCAAACGTTATCCCCTTTCCTGGTTTCCCCTCCTTAAACCCTCTATCCCAAACTCCCTTCCCTGCTTCTATGAGGATGCTCCCCCACTCACTCCCACCTCCCCACCCTCTCATTCTCCTATACTGGGGCATTGGGCCTTCACTGGACCAAAAGCCTCTCCTCCCATTGATGTCCCACAAGGCCATTCTCTGCTATATATGCAGCCGGAGCCATAGATTGCTCTATGTGTACTCTTTGTTTGGTGGTTTAGTCCCTGGGAGCTCTGTGCATCTATCTTTGTTCTGTCTGTCTGAATAGTGTAGGTTTGCCCAAATGTCACACTTCATGGAGCCTCTTCTGAATCCTATCACCCAGGTACATATCCCTTGTACTTCTCTACTCTTTACTTGTTGTGTTTGCATGACAATGTCATACTCTACTGAGTACTAAAGAGGTTTACATTTGTCTATGGATTTTGGAAGAGCAGACGTCACACCTCAGCAACACATCAACTCCTAACACAGCTCTACAGAGTTTACAACTATATTAATTGTTCTATACATTTTCAGGAAGCTTTAATGAAAATGAATGCATTAGACAAATACAAGATTTCCATGTCACTCAAACCGAATAAATATCATCTATAGTATCTCAACAAGAGACATACTGCTCTCAAAAACTTATAAAACTAAATGCAGTATTTTATTTATATAAATGAAGCACTAGTTGTAAATTTAAAATTTACCATTTTTCATGGAAAACTTTAAAACCTATCTATTGTATTTTAATATTTTCTAGTATGCTTATTTTTAAAAAAACATGTATTATTTTATATTTCTCATAGGAAGATAAAATATAAAGAGGCCTTTAGTGCCATTAAGAGTTTGTTTTTTTAATCATTCTTCATTTAGGAAAAGAAAATCTATCTGAATGGAATTACGTCAAATTTCTTCTTGATTTAGAAACTTATCATCTTCTATGGTAGATATTATTAAACATATTTCAATAAACAACATCGAAAATTTATCTTACTCCAGTCAGAATGGCCAATATATATATAGTAAATGGTAGCTCATACTGGTGAGGAGATATGCTCAAACAATGCTTTACCCTATTACAGACACTCTTACACAACATATTTATTACTGCTGCTCTATACTTTATAGCCAGATGTATATCGATGGATATTCTATAGATATAGAGTTTGCAGTATATTTACACAATGAAATAGTCCTCAGCATTTAGCAAAAAAAATGACATCATAAAATTCACAAGGTGGGGCTAGAAAAAATATTGTGATTGAGGTAATACAGACCCCAAAATACAGTTATGGTACATATTCCCTTATTTGTAGATGTTAGCTGCAAAGTTCAAGCAAGGTACAGTCCATGTAGCTCCACAGGGCACAACTGGTTTCCAGTACTCTAAACTGAACTAAGAACTTGGAAGGCTATGTTATAGAATGTAAGGGTGAACCTGAACTATTATTTTGCTTAATGGGGATAGCATCAAATTGCCTTGTTAATATCTATCCTTATACCAATAGATTAGTGGTGCTCTCAGTTCTCATCTCAGAAGTTCATGTTTTCCGTGATAGACAGTTAATACTGAGACTCACAACCAGTCTAAGTGGCAAGAATAAGTGCCTGTGAAGTGCTCAGCCCCAAGTGCAATCTCTGTAAGACCTCATCCCCTCAAGCATCGGAAAACATCACAGGACAGATACCAGAAAGAATATAAAAGCCAAGGGTTAGGGACCACTTATGCAAAACAGTATTTTCTGAACATCAAAGAGCCATTGGAATCATGACCTTGTTGTGCCCGTGGCTGATTGAAGACCTACACAAAATCAATACAGGTAACATTTTAGCATAGAGCATAGAAGGGTTACCAAGGTACCACTTCTAGCTTAGTGTTAGTGGCAAGTGAAGCCTTTCAGGTTCAGGGATGTACATGTCTTTGAGGGTGTAGCCCCTGGTAGTTAAGTCGCTCTCCAATGGATGCCCTTACACTCATGGTTTTCCAAAAGAGGCAATGAAATTTGGAGCAGGAGTTTGTGGAGAGGTAGAGGAAAGTTATAATCAAAATAACTTGTATATATTTATTAAATCCGCAAATGATAAATTAAAATAGTTAATATTTAGTTTGCATAGGAAAGAAAATTTAAGAACATGTAGATATTTAATAAGAAAATATCTTAGAAAATATTTTATAGAAATTAAAATGTTAATAAAATATAGCTTCACAAAAGTCATTATTTTCAAAACTGATGAAATAATCAGTATAATAAAATATTTTCCAAATCGCAGGTGCCAACTCATTTCCTTATGCCTTAAAAGATTTCTTTCATTGTTTTTCCTTACAATCTCACTTTAATCTGTATTTACTTTTAAAATATTTATCATTTTTTTTATTTCTTGCTCAGCAAATAGATTTTTTTTTATCAGTTTACTAAATCGAGCTTATGATATAAGCCCGAAGGGATTTGGTGTGTGTGTGTGTGTGTGTGTGTGTGTGTGTAGGTGTATTCATTTTTAAATAATCTTCAAAATTTATGACTCAATGCGGTGGTTTGAGTAAAAATAGTCCCCAGTAGACCCATAGGGAATTGTTATTAGGAAGTAAGGCTTTATTGGAGTAGGCATGGTATTATTAGAAAAAGTACAGTATAAGGGATAAGATTTCAGGTCTCAAATTCTCAAACTAGGTCTAGTATGACATTCAGTTCCTGCTTCCTACAGATCCAGATGTAGAACTCTAAGCTACTTTTCAGCACCAGGTCTATTTGCATGTCACCATGCTTCCAACTATGAGAATAATGGAGTAGACCTTTGAACCATAAGCCAGTCCCAATTAAATGTTTCCCTTTGTAAGAGTTGTTGTGGTACTGGTGTCTCTTCAATGCAATAAAACTCCTAACTAAGATACTCAGTTACGTTAGGTGAAGGATTGCAGCAAGAAATTTTCCCTGAAAGTTGGGAGGAGCTAAAGTGGGAGGAGTAAGGAGAGGAAGAGAAGGAAGAAAAGGAGGAGCAGAGAGGCAGAGATGTATGTGGATGAAGAACTACGCTTGGACCGAGAGCAGTCCTGGGTAATAACTTATATATATCTAGGTTAGTTAATTGGTGAACACTGCCAATTGGGTGGGCATCTTGTTACTGACCATTGCCAAATATATAAAGCTATTGGATAATCTTTAAACATTAGTCTCATTTTCTACCTGCTATCGTGTGGATAGCTTGATGATCTGGGCTCGACCCAGCCTTGTGAAGACAATGTGGAAGATAGGCAGAGCTATCTCCCACGGTAGTGTCCTGTGGGTGTCAGGTCCGATGTCTCTGGCCTCCTGAGTCTGCAGACTCAGCCAGAGGGCCTAAGCCACCACGGCAGCCGCAAGAACATGCCGCCGCTCATGACCTCAGGCCTAGCCTAGTCGGGAACATGGTTACCCCATATCACAAGACAGATCGGGTGCTGCCTATTTAAATGTTTCCCACAACAAAGGGTTTTGGAGCATATTCCTTAAAACATCCTTGCTATGTTGATTGCCAACATGCACAGGGGACTGTGGTCCCTTCTGTGCATCTGTTGTGAGAACAATATAGTACTCAATAAAGAAAGCTCAGTATTGAAATTGGAAGATGAGGAAGGAAACTGAGTTAATCTTAAGTTTGCAAGTAGATGAGTTTTAAAAGGTTAACCAAGGCATAGACATGAATTCAGGAGACCCTTTAGAAATACACAGGTTACTTTGTGTGATAAGCTTGTTGGTGAGACCTTGTTTGTATAAAACGAAGAGACTAAAGTAGAATTTTCACTAATACCATCTCAGTTTAGGATAGCATTTTAAGATGATGTACAGCAGATGGTTTTCTGCGAACTTACTAGAAACTCTGCAAGGAAGATATTTGGAGCTCAATCTATAACTGGTTACTAATGAAAACTTAAGTCAATAGTAAACCAGTGTGAAATGGAATTATATACATAAAGTTTATAAAAAGCTTCTCCAGAAAATGTGAAGAATTCCTGTGCATGCCAAGGAGACCAGAGTGTTTTTGACAGCAATGATAGAGAATTAACAAACATGATTACTCTTTTCTTCTGTGATTCTTGCTAACTTTACTCAAGGTGAGAAAAATTGTATCATTATTCTTATATTCTTTGTTGTTTGTCTAAACAGAAAGATAAAATGATTCATTAAACTTATGTTTAAATTTATTTTATGTGGGGCCACCCATTAAAAGCAAAAGATATGCTAAATATGATGCAGAATTATTTGAAATAGAGAAGTGTAAACACAATGTGAGAGTCCTGAACAGAAAGATATTTTTGATGGGATTTCAGGGACGTTTTCCTTGTGTTGTTCTGTGTAGTAACTGTAGGGTGAACACAAATATCAGGAGAGCACCTGTTTTACTCTTTTTATTGGATAAAATGTTACTCTATCTGGAACCACCCTCAGAGAAAATCTTTACCAGAAATCTGAGCATTCTAGGTGTCTGTTAATCATACCCATAGTAACCTCCACAAGTACGTTATAAGCAATAGAGATGAAATAGGAAAATATTTACCCAGGGATAGACAGTTTAAGTAAGGTAAGACTTATGAAGTTCACTACCATCCTCAAGGACCTAAAGTATAAAGAAATTTAATATATGGCAATTCAACTCTTATTACAAAATTAATTCAATTTTTAAAGCCTTGAAATATTGATCATGGCAACCTCCACAGCTTATGGATTGATGCTGAGGCAACAGGAAGTTAAGAAAATTCAAATATGCATACAGAAAAGCTGGGATCGGGTAGGATGTGTGTGTGCTCTGATGGAGATGCCGCAGCAGCAGTCAGTAAAACCAGAATCGCAGTTATGAATGAGGAGCAAGTAGGTTAGTTAGTCTCACCTGGTCTATATACAGATCATCTCAGGTTGCTTTCATTAAGAATAGTCTATGCATTCAAAGTCAACATCTGGGAGACAGACCTGCCCTTGATACTTTGAGTATACACTGGTTTTAGTTAAATTCAACCCTGGCTCGTGATCAAATCAGCCTCTTTAAAGCTGATATTATCATGGTCATAGTAAAGACATCAATGTCTCAAACCTATGAATATAACAAGGCTTTAACCTGGGTCAACCAGGTAGAAAATGAGACTCCAATGTTTAAAGATTATCCAATAGCTTTATATATTTGGTAATGTTCAATAACAAGATGATTTTATGGCACTAGGTAGAGGCTTACAGTTCTTCTCATCCTGACGATGGTTAAAGCCTTGTTATATTCATAGGTTTGAGACATTGATGTCTTTAATATGGCCATGATGATGTCAGCTTTAAAGAGGCTACATCCAAAAGTCTCTTCCTATTCAGTGGCTAATCTTAGAGGATGGGTCTCTTAGATCATTTAAATCTAGTGAGATTCCTGTGGCATATAATTTTACTGACATTCCTGATCCTTATGAGTCTTTCTGATCCATCCAGGAAATAACATTTCAGTTCGAAGCAAAAGCTGTGTAACACCTCTTATCTCTGTGTATATTTTCTACTTTAATGTTATATATTTTATTTAGTTAATACTATCAATTCTTTAAATTTTATTTGTAAATATAGTTCATTTGATTATTTTAAATGTATGTGTATCTGTATGTGTGTGTATACTTGAGCATATATACATTATGTATTTGTGTGTGTGTGTGTGTGTGTGTGTGTACAGGAGACCCCAGAGACGAGAAAAGGGGTATTATATCTCACAGAACTAGATTTACAGGCAGTTATGAGCCACCATATGGATTCTGAGACTAAACCTGGGTCCTTTGCAAGAGCAGCAAATACTCTCAACCCCTGAGAAATCTCTCTATCACCTATAAATATCACTTTAAAGAGAATAATAGTTCACATAATAGACTTGATTAGGCTTGATTAGGTGGATATAATTTATTTATTGGCTTGAAAATTAGTACTGTTATGAATATTTCAAAATCTCTAATATCTAAGGAAAGGTTTTTGCTCTTTTGCCTACAGTTTATTTTTGAAAGGACAAACATTTAAATTAAAGTTTATTTCCCAATATCTTTATAAATAAGAACACCTGGAAATGTTGCCAGGAACAAAAGACTTTCACATCCTTTCAGGCCACTCCTATACTTTGTATTAACACTAAAACATCCATGACAGAACTATAGCAAATATGTTTCAACATATCATTTCTGGAATGGCAAGAGACCATGTAACTTAATCCATTATTCTCAAACAAGCTAAATGTCCCCCAAACTTGAAACATGAAAAACTATGCCTTGTCAAACAAGAAATACAATAAAAACATCCTACGGAGCTGAGCAACAGGGAGTTATACTCATGCAGGTCAGGCCAGCACTTCATTTCTCTCTACATTTCTCTTTACAAATGTAATACCTTTTGCTGTGCTGTCAAATAGAGAAGCAGACATAGTACAGCCTTAATGTTTGGTACTTTTATAATAAAATATTTTATATTAGACATTTTCCCCACAACATCATTAAATTTGCTGCAGAATTGCTATGGGCTTAATACAAATTTAGAAAGCAAAAGGAAAACATATTACTACATGTGCTCTTCCATCAGTTGTCAACCATGGGCAAGAAAGCTAATGGCAAAATGTTCTCCCTTTTCAAACTTAACTCAATTCACTTGGAAAATACATTTGACCCTCTCGATACTTTAAACTTTCCTTTCCAAATCCCCATTAGAATGTTGATTTAAATAATATTTTTCACTATTAAAATCTCAATGAGATTTTGTTAAAAGGCTAATGTGTGCCAAAGAACAATAGCTAAGTGAGACATTTGGTGCCACTGTTTATCAAACAAACAAGAGTGTTTCATATTTTAAAAGCTTGGGGAAACTCTGAGTCAAACAAAATAAAATGAGTTTCTTTATGACAAAATATGCAGAGCCTTTAGTATGCTAATTTGTATTGTGACTCTCCAAGGTATAAAACTTAGCAGTTATTTAAAAGGACTATGAAAGCTTTTTCTTTTCCTTTGTAGCTATAGTCTATTTATTTGTCCACTGATCAAATGTGTATTTATTACACACTATGTTTTGTTTTCTCTATATGATAGCTCTTAAAGGCAGAGATGGAAACATAGATTATGATACATATTAAGTGAAGGGCAGAGGAATATAATGGAGTTCAGAGAAGTTTAAATTAAAGAGAATGTAGAACTGAATCAAGCACAGCAAGAGTTGAAAAGATGACTCTACCCAAAGGACTCAAAAGTAGCATAATGTTCCTCTTTCTCAACACCCTTGCCAGCATCTGCTGTCACCTGAGTTTTTGAACTTAAGCACTCTGATTGGTGTGAGGTGGAATCTCAGGATTGTTTTGAATTCCAATTCCATGATGACTTAGGATGTTGAATATTTCTTTAGGTGCTTCTTGGCCATTTGGTATTCCTCAGTTGAGAATTTTTTGCTCAGCTCTATACTCCATTTTTAAATAGGGTTATTTGATTCTCTGGAGTCTAACTTGAGTTCTTTGTATGTACTGGATTTTAGCACTTTATCAGACTTAGGATTGGTAAAAATAGTTTTTTAATCTGTTGGCTGGCATTTTATCCTATTGAGAGTGTCCTTTGCCTTACAGAAGCTTTGAAATTTTAGGAGGTCCTATTTGTGGATTCTTGATCTCAGAGCATAAGCCATTGGTGTTTTGTTCAGGAAATTTTCCTCTGTGTACATTTGTCCAAGGCTCTTTCCCACTTTCTCCTCTATTAGTTTCAGTGTATCTGGTTTTATGTGGAGGTCATTGACCCACTTGGACTTGAGCTTTGTACAAGGAGAGAAGAATGAGTCAATTTGCATTCTTCTACATGTTGTCCTCCAGTTGAACCAGCATCATTTGTTGAAAATGCTGTATTTTTTCTACTGTATGGTTTTAGCTCCTGTGTCAAAGATCAAGTGACCATAGGTGTGTGGGTTCATTTCTGGGTCTTCAACTCTATTGCATTATCTACCTGCCTGTCTTTGCACCAATACAACGTACTTTTATCACTATTGTTCTGTAATACAACATGAGGTCAGGGATGGTGATTCCACCAGAAGTTGTTTTATTGTTGAGAACAGTTTTTACTATCCTGGGATTTTTTATTCAAAATGAATTTGAGAATTGCTCTTTCTAACTCTATGAAGAATTGAGTTGGAATTTTGACAGAGATTGCATTGAATATGTGGATTGCTTTCAGCAAGATGGCCATTTTTTTACGATTGTATGCTGGCAAGAATTTGGAGAAGAGCACTCCTCCATGGTTAGTGGGATTGCAAGCTGGTACATTTACTCTGGAAATCAGTCTGGTAGTTCCTCAGAAAATTGGACATAGCATTACCTGAGGACCCAGCTATACCACTCCAGGACATATCCTCAAAAGATGCTCCAACATATAACAAGGACACATGATCCACTATGTTCATAGCAGCCTTATTTATAATACTCAGAAGCTGAAAAGAACCCAGATGTGTTTCAAAAGAGGAATGGATACAGAAAATATGGTACATTTACGCAATGGATTACTACTCAGCTAATAAAAACAATGAATTCATGAAATTCGTAGGCAAGTGGATGGAACTAGAAAATATCATCCTGAGTGAAGTAACTCAATCACAAAAGAACACACATAGTTTGCACTCACTGATAAGTGGATATTACCCCAAATGCTTGGAATACCCAAGATATAATTCACTGACCACATGAAACACAGGAAGGAAGACCAAAGTGTGGGTGATTTGGTCCTTCTTAAAAAGTCAAACACAATACTCATAGGAACAAATAATGGAGACAAAATGTGGAGCAGAGACTGATGAAAAGGCCATCCAAAGTCTGCCCCACCTGGGGGTATATCCCATATGCAGTCACCAAACACAGATGCAAAGAAGTGCATGCTGAGAAGAGCCTGATATAGCTGTCTCCTGAGAGGCTCTGCCAGGACCTGACAAATTCAGAGGCAGATGCTCACAGCCAACCATTGGACTGAGCTCGGGGTTCCCAATGGGGTCCCCAATGGAGGAGTTAGAGAAAGGACTGAAGGAGCTGAAGGGGTTTCCATCCTTATAGAAAGAACAATAATATCAACCAACCAGATCCGGCCCCCCAGAGCTCCCAGGGGCTAAACCAGCAATCAAGGAGTACACATGGAGCCACCCATGGCTCCATCTGCATGTGTAGCAGAGGATAGCCTTGTAGGACAACAATTAGAGGAGAGGCCCTTGGCCCTGTGAAGGCTTGATGCTCGGTGTAGGAGAATTCGAGGGCAGGGAGGCTGGAGTGAGTCGGTGGGTGGAGGAACACCCACATAGATGCAGGGGAGGGGGACAGGTTAGGGGGTTATGGGGTGGGAATCTGGAAAAGGGATAACATTTGAAATGTAAATAAAGAAAATATCCAATTGAAAAAAAATAACGAGGAAAAGAAAAGTAGCATAATGGTAAGTGAAGAGGGGAGCCTGCTATGGAAGGAGCTTAACTCTACAGGAACATGAAGCAGAAATAAAGAGACATGGAGATGTGCAAGATATTCTACAGCATGCCACAATGTAAAGATTTCCTGGATACACTATGGCACAATCCTAGAGTTGTTACTGTAATAGAACAATCAAATTTAAGCTGCAAACGTAGCAGGTATGTACAGTAGACAATGCTGCTTCTCTAAGAAGCACCTTGTAATGTTCTAAAGTTAAAACTGAGACATTTATGCTAGAAATTACAGAATAAGCTAAAAACCCAATGAAGGATGCCTAATTTGGCATTTTTTTTTAAATCCAAAACCCATATACAGTACTCAGATCTTTTAAAGATCCTGGAAATCAGCATAGTGAAAACTCATTCAGATTATATTTACATCGTATATAAATGATTTAGCCTCGTGTTTATGGAATTTCTCTTCATCTGCCAGCATTGCTTCCATTCTATAGATAAATATTTTATTGATTAAGCAAATGTTATAGGGACATATTTTGAAGAATTTCAAAATTATTAGGAGATATATATATATATATATATATATCCTAATAATTATATGTAATGTATATTGTCAGGGGGGTATCCGTGCCCAGAGGGAAAAAAAAGTATGATAGCCTCTGGAACTGGAGTTACGATCCACCCAATGTAGTTGCAGGGAACTGAAGCCAGATCTTCTGAACATCAAAAATGCTCTTAAACACTAAGCCTTCTCTCTTGGCACACATCCTGCCTTATCTTCAAGGACAATAGTCTAGGCTTGGGTTACAAAGAGTAAATCAAATTATCAAAAGTTTTGAGTAAAATAAAGTTATCTAAAGCAAAACTGTCCTTAAAACACAGCTACCTGGAAGATTGGTTAAAATGTATTTTCTAAGTTACCTTAAGTTATAATATGCTTTATAATTATTGCATAGTTTATTCTAACTGTATTTTTGTAATATAAGTATCTATATAGTAATTTTATGCAGACAACTATTTAAATATACAGCATAGAGAAAATATCTAATCACCAAGAAATACCCTTCCAAATTCAGTGTAAACAACTTTAGCTAAAATTCCAGTGTAATCACATGTACATAAATGTTTAGCTAACTAGTAATTATAGCATAATTATCACCATGATCATGATGAAAGGGGTATAGCAAAGATACTTTCATTAGATTTAGAATCACAAATCTGTTTTGCATATTAATTATAGCTAATTTCAAAGGTTAATTACAAACTCAATTTTAACCCCTAAGTATATATACTTAATACTTATTCAAAAAGCATAGTATGCTTTTTAACCAATAGTATATAAAGATCTATGAGAAATTATGTGTTTAGAGAAATAAAATTAATGTGTATTTCCTGTACATAGTATGATTGAATATAAATAATTTAGAAGATAAAATTCACCTCTGATGAACTAGTTTCAAACTATGAATTGCAACATACTTTCTTCTTTTTAAACTTCAAAAATATATGATCTGTAATATTAGACACATTTTTATAAAACTGTACTTAAATATTATAAAGTTAAGAGTGGATTTGGGTCAACATTTGTTTTAATTATCTGAATATTTCTTTTGAAGCATAAAGATGAACTACAGAGCTGCCAAAATCAATAAGCTCACAAGGATAATGACAGTATTAAGGCCACAGTTAACTATAAAATAAACATTAGAGGAATTATGTAATTTTAATTCCATGAGGTGTCTCTAAGGTGAAGATGATAGAAAGTATTTTCTAGATCTTTGATCTTCAAATATTATTATTTCCTATAGAGTGAAACATTACGAAGTATTTCCTATAAATAGTCAAGCGATTGGAATGAAGAACACCTTGGACATTGACTAATGCTCATCACAGATGAAGGATTTTTGCTAATAGAACTTAAAATATTTTTCCAAATGCTGTACATATTAAATGAAAATAAATTGTATTATCCTTATCAATGATATTTAAATATTAAAGATGACTAATTTAATTAATATTAAATGAGATCATTGGTTATTGAGACCAATGATGCATATTTATGAATATTTGTTTGGGCATTGAAGAGACATGGTTTTTAAGGGTTCTGCAGTGGCAGTTTCTATAGAATGATCCCTGAGAATACAAAACTTGTATAGATTTGATAGCATATCCTCTTGTAAGTAGTTTCTTAGGTATGCATACACATATACATGTCTGTAGTATATTCATACATCTATAGGATTAGAGCACACATATATATGCATACACACACATATTTTCCCCAGGAATTTTGAAAATATTGATTATTGACTCTGACTTTGTACAGAAGTGTGGACCAATACCATGACCTTTTGTGAGTAGATTGATTTTCTCTATAAAAAACGCTTATCCCCAAATTATTATAAATTTCTCAAACTACAGTGAAATGAGAACAATAATGAATAATTATTGAATTCAATAATAATTCAATAGTAATAATTATTGAATAATGTCCACAGAACACCATATCCCATATAGAGGAATTTACAGAGAACAGGCCATCTGTAAGTGTGTTTGTCATTGTGTATATAATTTTATATAAATAATCATATTGAAATTCAATTAGATTGAATAGAAATATCATTTAATGACTTTAAATATAATTGCTTTGCTTAGATGTATGGCTATGAAAAGCATGAATGCCTAGTACCCACATATGTCAATTAAAAGAGTTCAATTCCCTATACCTAGAATTATAGACTCTTGTTATCTTCAGTATAAGTTCTAGGAACCGAACCCTGGTACTCTGAAAGAGCAAGAAGTGCTCTCAAATCCTGAAGCATCCTTTCAGTCTCCAATAATTTTCTTTTAAAAATTTAATTTCTAGTAACAATAATCAAATGACTTTGTACCTTTTTTTGAAGGGTTATATTTTAAATCTCGACTATATTGACCAAGAAATTCTAGAATATTTATCTTTGATGAAAAGTGATGAGTCTCCAAAGGTTTTGATTTCTATAGAGTTTCAAGATTCCTTGAAGAACTTGTCCAACGTCTCCTGAAAAAGTAATGGTACAATGATATTTGCAAGTTTTATGGGCTATTCTTTTTAAAATACTTTATGAATGCCTAACATTATCAGCAAACTGAATAAAACCATTTGAAAAAAATACTTGGCCTGAAAAAATAATATTATAAGCCTAAAAGTACAGAAAAATAGTGATCTCATATGTTTCACATGATTTCTTTTGAGAAAGCTAATTTCTTTTTAAAGATAACTCTACATTAAAGACAAGGAGATCACTAAGTACATTAGAAATTGATGTCTACTTTCAAGCACAGCAGGAAAAGAAAGACAGAAAACCACTTTAGAAAAGTGTATCTATTTTTATCTTTAGATACAAAATAGTGGTATCTAAAAAATAAGAAAACATCACATTCCTATGAAGGCATACTTACTAAAGACTTTTCCGGAACTGTGGCAGTTAATACAAAGCCAAACTGAGGACAGACACAAAGCAGCATTAATCACCTTAAATAATTTTGGTACTGTTCAGAAACTGGAAAATAAATATTTTGCCTGTCAATAAATTGATGAATGACAAATCATTAACAATGTTAGAAGTAATAATTTTAGAAAACTTAGACTACATCCATCTTTTATGCTAGAAAAGATGGCAGTGAGATGGTTAGACACATTAATTATGCAGGGCTGGTAGATAGTATCCTTCATGTGAATATAAACTATAAGGAGTATGTATGGTCTGTTTCTATTTCCACAGTAGCTCATGTAATCCCTCTACTTCTTTTTTTTTTCTTTTACATTTTTCTTTTACTGGAAATGTATTTTCAATACATCCCCCACTTCCTTCAAAATACTCCCCACAACCTCTTCCATACCAACACACATTACTTCTGTCTCTACAGAAAACATATAGGCCTCTAGAGAATAGGAATGAAATAAAATAAGGTGCAACAAACCAGACAGACCAAGACAGGAGAAAGAATATAAAAGTAAAAAAAAGTACATGAAACACATCACACATTAACTGAGACACACATTTGCACACACAGGTATCCTTAAAATTCCAACAAAACAAAATGACAACAAACCAAGAACAAAACATGAAGCCGTAATATTACAACCAAAGGATCTATTAGCTAGAGAGAGAGAGAGAGAGAGAGAGAGAGAGAGAGAGGGAGAGAGAGAGAGAGAGAGAGAGAGAGAGAGAGAGAGAGAGAGAGAATGCATTATGAAACAAAGAACTTCCAAAGATGCTATTAAGTGAGTTTTGTGGTAATGTGGTAATGAGAGATTTCCATTTGGGGTTCCATCTTCCCATTATTTAGTAATTTAATTTAAATCCCCTTCCTATAAACATATATTTTAGGAAGTTTCTACTGTGTTAGGGTTACACTGGACCCCTAAGAAGGATGTTGGTTTTGGGTTTCCCTTCCCAGATTTCTACTCTCCCTGGCTTCTTTGTGCTCCCCCTTTTAAACCTCTCATTACTGCCCCTCAAGGCATCCATCCTTATCTCTCTCTTATGTTTCCTTTCCCTAGGGAGAACCATACATCATCCCTAGTCCCTTATTTTATAACTAGCATTCTGGTTAAAATGTTTGTAGCTTGCTTATTAGAGACTTAACAGCCAACATCCACATATAAGGGAATAAATACCATATTTCTTTTTCTGGGGTCTAAGTTATCCCAATTTCAATGATTATTTTTTATTAATTGGTTATTGTATTTATTTACCAAGCTAATAAAACCAAACTATCTCTACTAAAATCAGGAGTCAGAGAATTTTGTAACCTCTCTCAATATCTATTCTGTATATTTCACTAAAAAGCTTAGCAAGAGTAGTAAGTCAACTAAACGAGATCAAGGAGATATAACTAGGAAGGGAAGAAGCCAAATTGTCTTTATTATATAAGTGTACACATATGTGTTCCTAAAAGTTCCATGAGGAAACTCCTATAGATGATAAACAATCTATCAAGGTGGCAGGATACAACATTAATTAATAAAAATCAGTAGCCTTCGTATATACAAATGACAAATTGTAGGAAAAATCAGAGAAACAATACTTTTCGAAATAGCCTCAAAGAAATAAAATACCTTGAGATAACTCTAACCAAGAAAGAGAAAGACTTCTGTGATAAAAACATTAAAACACTGAAGAAAGAAATTGAAGAAGATATTGGAAGCTAAAATGATCTCCCATGCTCTTGGAATGATAAGACTAATATAGTAAAAATGGATATCCTATCAGTCCTTACAAAATCAATCTGAAATGGAACTATGTCTTTCTTGCTCTTTAATGTAACTCAGGACATATCTTAGGATTAGATTGGAATCCTCTAATAGTTAGTATCATTGTCCTGAAATTTTCCAATCAAAATCTTCTGTTTGAGGAACATATCAAAAACAATTATAAATATAAGAAGATAAAGGTCATGTCACAATAAACACCATATATATTTTTACAATATGGATAATATGAAATAATACAAAATTCAAGTTTTCTTCAACTAATATTTAGTGTTTTTACACTGCTCTCCAGGCTTATTGACTTTACACTGTTGTCACTGTCATTTTCTAAAATGCAAACTTTCACCAAACATGCAGAAAATTGGCATACCTAAGTTACAAAACTTTATGTCTCTAACACTGTGATTAATCATGTTAGATGCTATGATTTCATTTGAATAGAAACTAAACAACCTTGCAATTGTCAGCTGAATAAGTCTCCTTGATATTCCTAGGACAAAAGCAGAATGAAGACTTTGTAGCAATCTTCCAGGGTCAGATTGCTAATGCTTCAAAAATAATCTTAAAAGTTTGAAACTTAGGGTTTCTTTCCCTCCTAAGTATAGAAGGTGACTGTGACTTTATTACTACAGAATAAGATACGCTCACATCAAACTTCACACTCAAAAAAATTTCAACCTGATTTAGTTTGCAGATTTCTAAGTCACCTCATCATCTGAACGTGCTTTTATCACACTATTTTTCTCCAGGCACAATTTGCATTCTGACATGATGATGCCTCCCATTTTATTCTCTTTTTTATATATTTCTGACTACTTATATATAATTTGATATTATACTCCCTGTGCACTTTGAAATATCTTCATTTTATCAATGGGCGTGACTTTTGAAGATACTCCTTCTACTCCTCACCTTGTTTAGGGTTATTAAATGCATATAGCATACAATCAATCTTTTAAGCCATTTTATTAAATGAATTATTTCCACCTTCTTCTTATTTCAAGGAAGGATTTTAACACATTTGGTTCACCAAAAATCTTACTTGTCAATAGAATAGGAAGACCTAAGTGATACTTTCACAAATATCATGGTATAATTAAATATCCAAAAATATTCCCTGTGATTAATAATTTTTATAGGTTAATGCTTCTATTAAACTTCAAATTCTTACCTTGCCTTTCTGAAATACAATGTTAACATATAGTATCCTCTGATTTTGAAAGTTTGTATAGGAAATAGTGTAACCAGTGCCTTACTAACATAAGACAGAAGTGCATTGCTTTGCATAATGCATAATTCATGATGGGTATGGAAGGCATTCTTGTCAGAATGACCTAAGACAGGCTCAGTCTTGTTAATGAAATAAAATAGGGGTAGAGGCTGAGATCCTTTGGGGCTGCTTGGCAAGAATCTGACATTGGCCAAGGACCAGGAAATGGGCTGCTTGCCAAGAATGTGCCATTGGCCAAGAACAAGGCAGTAGGATTCAGGTAGGAATCTGACATTAGACTAAAAAAAAGAAGTAATTTCAGGCAGGAATCTAGATATTAGGCTATAAAAAATAAGCAATTTCAGACAGGAATCTAAATTTTAGGCTAGAACAAGGAAGTAGGCTTCAGACATGAAAATGACTTTGGGCTAGGACAGGGAAGTAGGTGCAGATATTTTGGTCATCCTTATAAGCCCTTAGTAACAGTGATCATGGGATTGTTCGTGTATTTGTGTTTAATGCCTTGCTTGTTCTTTGATTATTTGTATTGACTTTCTTGCTTGTTCCTTGACTAATTGCATCTATTGTATTGCTAGACCCTCAACCTAAAATTGACCTTAATACATGCATGTAACTAAAATGGTATAAAAGCAAAAAGGAGAAGGGAGAATGGGATAGGGGTTTCTAGGGAGGATAAGTGGGAAAAGAGTATGGCATCTGAAATGTAAGTAAATAAAATATCCAATAAAAAAATGTTAATTTGACATGTTTGTATGTTCATCTGCTCTAGATGCCATGACAAAATATTTCTAATTATACAAAATATAGAAGTATATTTTCTCACTGCTAAGTACTGTTTTCTCACTGTCTGATGCTCAAAATTAAGATTACTAGAAGTGTGCTCTCTGGGAAAGTTTTAGCTTTCTGGAATTTTCTGAAGGGGTTCCCACCACTACCATCTATGTATTCCCATGGCCCTTTGAGGTGTACTTGATTGTTTGTTGTTTTTTTTTTGCATTTTGTACATCTATCAGTCCTAAAATTTAATAGATGTTATTTCCAAATACACAAAAAAAAACAAAGGAAAAGTGTAGCAATGATAATAATTTCAATTTTAAACAAGATTTTGGTCTAGAATTTCTACCCTAAATCCCTTCTCTAGGGAATAATTAAAGCAACTGTTAGATGAGAGAATGTTCATTTATTCTACTGTTTGTTTATGTAATAATCACTTTATTGCTTTATCCAATACTATTATGGAGGATGAAACAATTAACCCAGAATAGAACTCAGCCTCTCAAAGCCTACTCTTCTTATTTCATATTAATTATTTTTCAAGTGAAGTGACAGGATTTTATTCTTTGCTTGATTAACATCTTTGAAATAATTATAAATAAAAGTAAATAATGCAGTATCATGAAAAAAATCAACTTAAGCTAAATAAAATTTTCAAATACTCATGAGAAACAAAACATTCACACTACTATATGAAGAATTTTCATCACTCCTATAGCAGAAAACTTACAAAAGGCAGGGGGAAAATTACATGGATTATATCCTATTGCTGTGATGAAACAGTATAATAAAAATCAACTCGAGGAAGAAAGGTCTTATTTCTCCCCTAGTTACATATAACCTTTCATCATTAAAATCAGTGAGGGCAGGAACTCACACAGGCCAGAATCCTGAGGAGTTGATCCAGAGGCCATGGTGGGATGCTGCTTACTGGATTGCTTCACATCACTTTGGATTGCTTCACATCACTTGATCAGCCTGTTTTCTCAGGGAACCCAGGACCACTAGCCCAGGAACCTCCAATAATGATTTGGGCCTTCCCATCTCAATCACTAATTAAAAAAAAATACCTTACGGGTTTATCAACACGCTGATCTTATGTAGACATTTTTTCTCAATTGAATATTTCCCCCTCACACACACACCATGACTTTAGCTGGTGTAAAGTTGACATAAGATTAGCCAGCGTACTATACATCTTTCCAAAGGCTAATATCCATAGAACACAAAATACTCTATAGGGATAAGTGCAAATATAATACATGTTTATTTTAGCAATATTCACAGATGTACAGAGATAAAAATAAATTGAGTGATATATTGATAATTGTATTCCTTCCCTCATCTTTTGTCTAAAGTAAGAAATTTGTATTAAAAAATAAAATGCTGAATTTGAGTTTCTTGGGACTTCTGGGGAAAAATTAAATGTGTCCGTGATATCAGAAATCAGTGATAGGGCAGAAACAAATACAAAACTTAGAAACCTGTGTGCTAAGATCAGGATGCTGCTATTTAGAACTCCTGTCCATCACTGATTTCATTGCAATAATGTTAGAAATATTAGCTAATATCTCTGCATTATTATTTTCTTGTCAGTAATAAAAGAGCAACCATAGCTTGTTTTACTCAATTTGAAAACACCTGAAGAGACTAGTATTATAATAAGATATAACTTCTAATTTTTTTCCTGACATAGAATGAATTCTCAATAAAACATGGTATTGCTCCTTTTAAATTGGTGTACAAATATGTGAGAAATAATAAATTTTATTCTATTCTTCCAAACCTACATATCTAAGTACTGAGTAATTCCTTATGAGACCTTGTAGATATATGCGGAGCTCCCTTTCTCATTGTTTTCTCTGTAGTTATTCAGAAATGCATTTCCTTTAAGCAAGTTCTAATGGCTGTCACTATGATTTAAAGCTTTCTACAGAATCTCTCACACAGGGCATGGCTGCCTAAATTACTTTGGACCTAATTTTAGATAAACTGCCATAGCAAGTGTTGAATAAATGCATGAGTAAGCAAAGTAAAGCATAACAGATATTTAACATTTGTGACTGGTGCTATCTTTCTGAAATGTTTGAATAGAAGTAGTTTACCTTGGTTAATTAGGTTCCCCCCACAACAGAAATTCATGTTCAGAAACGTAGCATTACATTCATCATCTCTCTAAAAAGCTTGTCACCGCACTACTAAAAGAGCAAGAGACAGGAGAAAGAGTGAAAGAGAGACAGAGAGAGGGAGAAGAAAGAGAGAGGAAGAGAGAGAAATTGAGAGAGACTTCAAATCAATTTTAGTTGCATTTATTTCTAAAACAACATCTCATCTTTTAGCTCAAAAAATACCAAATTGTGAAATCATGGGGTGAATTCAGACCAGCAGTAGCTTTCAGGACAAAAGCCCCACAGCCTTTGTGGTATTGTGCTAGTAACTTATCTTCTACTACAAGTTGTTGGTGCAATTCTCACTATATCCTTTGGTTTAAGCTAGATGAATGTCTTTAAGAATAATATAAATCTGATACAATTTTGACAAGGTGGAAAGTGGAAGCAATGACACCTCTCTACAGGCTCTGGCTGGATTGATTTTAATTTAATACTTTTTGAGTATTTCAAACACAATTACTGTATTCACATCACTTCTCATCTTAACTGTCTACATACAAGTCCCACCATCTGTCTCAGGCTTCTTCTCTTATTTAAGCACACACATATGCACATGCACAGGCACACACACATGTGCCACACACACACACACACACACACACACACACACACACACTGGTTTTATTTAGTACTACTCACATGAAATGTGTTTAGGGATGACAACTTGGTATTAGGCAACAATTGATATTGGTATCAATTGGACACATTCCGATCTCTTCCCTAAAGAAAACTGATTTTATCCTCTCGTGGAAGTCAGCTATCTTCATCTAGTGGTAAGTCCTTATAAAATGTCCCCCACTGTTCTGTGGGTATAGTAAACTGATACTGTCATTATGTAGGTCTTCTTTAGGCAACTTTATTGTTTAATTTTCATTGAGGCTGATTCCCAAGAAGGTCTAAAAGACATTGTCACTCCAGAGGCAGCCTAGTCCTCTGTCTCTTACAATCTGTCTACTCCTCCTTCATATTTTCCCCAGAGCTTATATTTAGACATTGTGTTGTAGATGTATGTATCAATTGGGGTTGGATACACCGTGGTCCCTAGAGATGTATAATTGGTATGTTGTGGATTTGGAAAGGCAGCTTATTTGATGAGGTTTTTGGAGAAGCTGTTATCTGTGGGTATAGAAAACCTGCTGCTTCTCCTCTCCTTTTACTGATAAAAACAGTACAGAAGGATTAACTATTATATCTAAGAGTGCCATGTAGGAAATTAGTAACGGACAGAGGGTTTAAATAACAAGATTCTGATCCTAGCAGAAAAGGATGTGAAAGATAACAGTCAGAAGACCTGAAAGTCTCCTTCCCGAGAAATTAATTCTCATAGTATCTGAAGATACAATATATGATGCCAAGAATGCAAGCAATCAATAGATCTACCTAGCTCTAAAGCCTATGGCACCACAAAACTAGCATTGCCGTAGAGCGTCAGTGATGCAATAGTACTGCTTATTGGTATCCAAGAGCTCTCTACATGAAATTAAGGCCTGCTCAATAAGAAGGAATTCATTTTGGGTACTATAACGCTCGCCAACAACACATACTTAGCTAGAGAGGACATGGACTCTTATTACTGCCGTTTTCTTGAACTAATATGATTTCTAACTTTTCTAGAATTTAAATTGAGCTGGATGCGTCATAGTGATGGAATCGCGGGCTACATATGTGTTGAAAATTATACCACCAGCTCTATTTTCTTCTCTTGTGCAAAAAAATAATAATACTGAGTATGAGTGTATTCTTGAGGAATCATGGCCAGATACATTATGAAACCATTTTATTTTAGAAGAGTTATTTTTGCAATTACTAAATATTTAATAACCTTTAATTAGCCCACAGGAAGAATTCAAACTTTGCCCATGTATACTTGCTTAAGGCAAGTGTAAAAGACAACTCACTTTGCCCTCTAAATCTTCAAATACTGAATATTAGAAGCAGTTCTAATAAACTGAGCGCAAAGTTTAAATGCAAAATGACCACAGGATTAAATCAATAACGTATATCCAAATGCTAAATGAGATCAAAGAAAAGAGCATGAGAAAACAGACAAATCAATAAAGTGATAAAAATGACTACATGTGAAAGTTATTATTATCAGTCATAGGCATCATCTCCCTCACAAAATGTCAGGAGGAAAGTTGAGCATTTAAAAGAAATGAAAATGGATTCTTTATTAATTAGAAAAGCATAGTTCTCATCTGGAAAATTGAATACTTTCAGTTTTATGCTGTCCTCATAATTACAAAACAGCCTTATTGATAGTTAGATCATTAAAATTCTCCCTAGGCCTATGAAGCTTATATTCAATCACCGGAGAGTTAGTTGATTTCAGCCACAGTGAAGGTTTTTCTGTTGCTGCTGCAACTGTTGTTTCTGATACAGTTGTGGAAATGCATTAAACTTTCGGGTTTACAATATTCATAAAAAGTGTACTTACTTATGAGTATAACTAATAAGATACCTTAAGAAAACTATTTTTTAAAGTAAAAATAAAGCTTTATATCATGATCTTCTGGCTTTCAACCAGACCATCTCCCCATTAAACCAGAATGCCAATGGTTCTGCTTAGCTGAGCCAATTTCAAATATGCTCTTGCCAGCAGGGCTATGGTTTACCAAGTTTATAATTGCTCTACTTTGGCTTCTGCTCTTTTCCTCCAGGGCAAACGACTGGCTGAGGCTACAGCAGATGGACTCCAGATTCTCCGTGTATGTATGGAGACAAGTTTCTTCCAAGGCGCTCTCTAATTCTAATTTCTGAGTCCTTACAGGACACTGTCTTTTCTCCAGTCTCCTCTCATCCTCTAATTTCTTAACAATTAAAGAGAAATGAGCTGCAATCCGTCTTCCCAGCAGAACAGGCAGTGGCATCTATGCATAGTTCATTGTTATCCACAGCACCAAGTCTTTACTTCTCCCATGTGGGTAGCAAGGGGTGGGACTCATATTGTCAGTCTTTGCCTAGTGGATTTACCCATGGTATTAACTGCTTTTGTTTTTTTTTTTTCCTGAAATAAAATACCTTGAGAAAAAGTAGCGTTGAACAGAAAGGGTTTATTTTGGTTTACAGTTCCAGGAACAAAGTCCATCATGGCAGAAAAGACAGCAACAGGGAAGAAAGGCAGGGTTATTACTTTAAGTGGCCACAACTAGTACTAACAGTGTTGTTCAATATATTCAGTTCAGAAATGTTCCAAAGACAGTCACTGCCAAAGAAAAAAAATCCCAAAACAACAACAAAAACCCTTTGTTTTCTCAACAGCATTTATTAAAGATGCTTTCTTTCTTTCTTTCCATGTGTACTTCTGATACCTTGATAAAGATTGGGCTGATATAGTTTTCTAAACTTAAGTCATTATTTGTATCTGAATTTATTGATGTCCTAGCAAGCACAGAAATCACATCAAATGGATCCAAGAACTTAATACAAAATATGAAACTCTGAAACTCTTACATGAACAGGTAGGGACCACAATAAAACATGTAGGTAAATATTAAGGATTTTCAGAATAGATACCATTTGCTAAGGAATTAACACCAAAACTGATAAATGAAATCTAATGAAATTAAAAAGCTTCTGCACTAGAGTGCTGTGAAGAGGAAGCATACAGAGTAGGATGAAAATCTCCAACAATTGTACATCCAATAGATCAATAAGTCAAAAAGCAAATCAATTCAAATTAACATTACTTTATGATTATATTCCAAAGTGGCTATGTTTCAGAAAACAAATAAGAACAGATTTTGGTTTATATGTGAAAAAATGGGGATTACTTTACTAACTGTTGGGAAGAGTGACACATGGTGCAGATACCATTGAAATAGACATGGATTTCTTGAAAAAGTTTGAAATAGATCAACTGAATGACCCAGGTTTACTATTCCTAATATATATACCCATTACACTGTAGGTAAAAAGATGGGACTGGGAGTATTAAAGTTAGTGAGCTAGCCAAGATCAATAAATGCAAACAGCACATTTTCTGTCTGATATGTGGATGTGTAGTTTAACTTGGTGTACCTATTGAAGGCAAAAAATTAAAATTTTGGACATTGTAGGAAAGAAGTTAGAACTCAATGCAGAGGGGTGATAATGTATAGTTGGTATGCAAATGGAAAGCAGAATAATAGCAGAGAGGAATACACAGAGAGGTGGATAAGAGACTAGGGAAAATGTGGGGATAACAACTCTAAGAATGTTTGTCCTGGTTTAATTGAGATTATTCTACATGGCTGAATAAATGATTGATTATCAAAAACAATTCCTACTGCCAGGTGTTAAATAGTTCCCTTCAGTTTCTTAGTCAGGAGAGGTCTAGAAACCACCCTTCATAAAAATGCAGGCTTATCATTATGCTTTTTCAAACTTCCCATCAGAGCTTTATTGTATAGCCTTATTGCTTTAAAAAAAATGTTCATACTTTCATCTAAGGAGATGATATCAAGCTGGTACTGACCTACAAGTTTACTCACTGATAACAAGCAGGTATAGTTTAAGAAAGCATAGTACAATCTAGGGGGGTGGAGAGAAAAGTCATCAACAGTGTGTATACCTATGTATCTTCATAGCTACAATAACATCTGTTTTATGAAGATATGCCCATGGTGCAATAATGACATAAATATTATTGATGTAACCAACAACAGCAGTGTTCTTGTTGGATTTAAGACTGTTCCCATAGAAGAAACTCAAAACTGGTATCCCATGAATAAGGATCTCCTCTATCTCTAAGGGAGAACCTACTACTATTTGCTGAACGAACCTAGCATTGAACTGCCTTCCTATAATAAGGGTTACAGATAGGCTAGAGTGATCATTATTCACATATGTTAGTGAAAGTCTCATTCCTCAATAGAGAAGCTTCTTATTGCAATGCACAAAAGCTAACACAGAGATGCACAAGTAATCACACTGAAGAGAAATAGTAACACTGAACCTGTAAACTCAAATATATATATATATATGTCTCTTCCCAAAGTTCAGGTAATATCATATCATGAAATATGTGGTGGAAAGAAGGTAGGAATGAGAGACGCATGAGGTCTGTGGTGAAGTAGTGTCTTCTATACATACAGGGCCGTAACACTCATTAATTCACAGTAGCAGTAGTTGGCTTGCAAAAGACCAGCACAAAATCAGCAAGCTAACATTCCAACATGGATATGGAGGCATGTGAACATTCCATTATGGAGAGGGAAATGGCTACTTATGTTCTACCCCTAGCTATAAACTATTAGCAGTTGATGGCTGCTGTAAAAGCAAGAGCCAGTTTTCTTTTGGGGTGATCCCTCTTGTACTTTACCCACATGCTAGTAGATGTCCCTATAGCTCTGTCAATTTAGGCATTTCTAAGTTGAATATTTGAATACTGAGGAACAGGGAAAGAGAAGCAGCAGAAAAAGCAGAAGAGGAAGAAAAAGAATAATAAGGAATAAAAATAGGTAGAGGAGGAGGAGAAACAGATAGATTTGAGAGTTATTCATGGGAAAAGGAAGAGAAAGAAGAAATAGAGGGTATGATGAAAATATAGTTCTATACATCTTTCCTGAATTGATATTTATTTTAAAGATAGTAGAAAGGAATGTGGAGGGTATTTTGTTCTTAATTTATTATTATTATTATTAGTAGTAGTAGTAGTATCATTATTTACTTATTTGCTTTACATCCTGCTCACTGCCCCTCTCCTGGTCACCTCCTTCCACAATCCTTCCCCCACCCCCCATCCACTTCTCTGAGTGGATAGAGATGCTCCTGAATATCCACCCCACCCTGGCACATCATGTTTCTGAGAGGCTAGGTACATTCTCTCCCACTGAGGCCAGACATGGCAGCCCAGATAGAATATATCCCACATATAGACAGCAGCTTTCTGGATAACCCTGATCCAGTTGTTCAGGATCCACTTGAAGACCAAACTGCACATCTGCTATATATGAGGCATAGCTCCAGCCCATGTACATTGTTCGTTGGTTGGTGGTTCAGTCTCTGGTAACCACAAGGGTCCCGGTTAGTTGATTCCATTGATACTTTTGTGGAGTTCCTATCTCCTTAAGGGCTGTAATCGAAAGGAATATTGTAAATGCCTAGAACTTAAATCTGTCCTTTTTCTATAGGTAGTAAATTTTTATCATCATTCACAGAGGTAAATTAACTGAGTAATACACACACACACACACACACACACACACACACACACACACCCTAATTGGAGACCTAACAATTACTATTGACTCCTAGAATGAGCTAAAGCCAAAACAAGATTGCTTATTATGAAAAAAAAAAGAATAATCTGATTATTAGCAGTTTCTTTTAATTTTTCCACCCAATTTCCCTTAAGAGCTAAATGACTGGACAATACATTACTAGATCCATAAATTTAGCTATAAACATCTTAGATGTGACAGTTACTGTATAAGTTAGAGATGAAAAATTATTTTCTAATTATTCATCTTGTAGTTTTTCCATTCTCGGTTTTGAATGCAAGCCTACGGCTTCAATAACAGAACCATGCTCTCCAGCCCTCATTTCTCCTTTCATTCTACATTGCTAAACACTGGTACCGTAAGCAGATTTCTTTGCTGTCTGTGGTTATTCATCCTAAAGATGTTGATCTAGGAATAGGATCTGAGCTCATCCACAGCGGTGACAGAGCCCTGGATCAGAGGTGTTCCTGGTAATTGTCTCTGTCCTGTAACATTTTGCTCTTCATCAAAGGAATCTTTGATTTTAGACTGTTTACAGTGTGAACCTGTAAGTTCCAACTCCTTTAGAGAAGAAAAGTACTGCTGCCCTTGCTATAAAAATCAATTTTATTCATGTCTGATAATTCTGACACTTGACAAATTAGGAAGGAAGTATTTTGTCTCAGAGGTTATGAAACCCAGAGAAGTAGGAACTTGAAGCTCCAGAGAAGGCCACAGAATATAATTTTCAAACACTAAGAGCTAATTGTAACTGTGATGGGTTTGTTTATCTAAAGAAAACAACCCCTGACTCAGCATCTGTCAATGACAGCTCCATAGCAAAAGAAGTCTTCAGAGGGAAGATTACTTATGAGGCTTGTGGTGAGATGGCAGTTAGTGGTGATGGAAAATTCACATTCAGATATGGCAATAAACAATACCTTCAACCTCAAAAAGGGAAGAATCTAGTTCAATATTTAGTAGAACAAATATTAGATACCATGCAGCTTTACATTGACCACAGTTAGTTACACAACCCCAGCCCAACAGCTCCAAGAGAAACAAAGTTGGACATTTTAGAAGACTGTGAGATTCTGATCATCAATCATCTGTACTATAGGCAAATCTTAGCTACTTCTTTAAATTCAAATAAAATCCAGGCTTCTATTAAGTGTAGTATTGAAAATGTATAAGAACGTATTTTTTTCACATTTGTAGGAATATACTCTAGTTTTCCTGCCCCCATGGATACATATATCTTTACTTTTATTCAATACTGATGGGTTTCCAATATATAAAATCTGATCAATGTCCACAATCTTCCTGGAGAACAAGTAGACAGCATACCTGAGGTGTATTCGTTTTTTCTATAGTCATGAAAAATTCAAATGTATGATGCACATACATTTTAATCCAATTCTGTTCTCCACTATAAGATGTAGCACAGTGGTGTCATAGGATGACAGCTGCACAATTGACTACTGGCAAACCATACTGGATGGAAAATGGTTGTTTCTTTCTGAAATGATCAGAACTGCCACCAGCAATACCCACAGACCAGTCTCCACACCTGACAGTTTGACATGTTGATGGAACCTAGGAACAGCTGCTAGAGCCCAATGACAAATCAAGGTTTTAAGAAGCTTGGGGTGTTTTGTGTCAAGCACAGTCAGGTACAAAGAGAGATGAGGGTAATTTCAGGGTGAGGAAAATGATTACGGAATAATGAGCCACTGAAAGTACCCACCCGAAGGCCCAGAGAAGAACGATTTGGTAACGGTGAGATGACAGAATATAGCTAAGGAAGACTACAAGATCCAAAGTAACATTTAAAAGGAAAAACACAGATCTTTCCCTTCCATGTACAAATTTTTTCTTTTCTTTTTCTATCAACTATATATAAGCAATCCTTCCACAGGATCCATTCCTTTGCCATCTTTTAGCCATTAACCCATTGTCTTCCCTCATGTGCCTAATCCTTCAATTCACAACAAAGGCTCTAGGACTTGCTGAACCCCAAGAATAATATTGTGGAATAAACGTAATTTTCTCCTAGCTCCTTCAGAAGTCAGATGAGGGGTGATAAATGCTCCCCCACACTAATTTAACTTTCCACAAAGCTCCAGGTAGATAGACTACTGGGGTAGTGAAGTCAGTATTCAGCCTCTGAAAAGGAATAAACACTACATTTCTTTTATTAAACATATAACAATAGTTGACAAGGTTTATCATACAATCAAACCATAATGAAGAAATGCAAATATAAAATTTGGTAGCAAAAAAAAAAATAGTCAGTTTATGGTATTTGGTAAAGCTATGGGTGAATTTGGGGAAAGCAACTATTTCAGAAGGAAATTGAGAAAAGTTTTTATTGGGGAAACTTTGGCTAAGTGTACATGCTGAAGCATGCTTTAGAAACCAATACCACAGATTTCAAAAGGCAGACTACTTATAGTCCTTAGAACATGCTTTCTATGGATATGAGACTTTTACTTAATAAGTGAAATATGACTTCTTATTAAGGCCCATCATGTATCCATGAAAGAGAATGAAAAAATAAATAGACATAGAGCCACCTTCCCATGGCATGACTAGATCAAATATTGAATGATACTTGGAAAACCTCACCTACTACCTACCACCTCAGGAGGAAGCTAGGGTCAGAAAAGCTGGGGTAGAAGAGTAAGTCTTTCTGCCCTTGGTGACTCAGATGTACATGGTCACACTTACATTCACTCTTAATTATTCTGCTTTGACAATGTGAGATGTGCAGATATTTTTAAAGAAGAGAATAAAGTTCTCTTACCTACTGAAAGCTTTTCTTCATGTGTCTGAGTTTTATGTGACTTTAAGACTTCTGCAGTTAAGGAACTCAGCCCCATCCTGTTAATTCCTTTGCTAGTGTAAAAATATAAAGCACATTGTAACTATTGTGCTCTTACCAGCACCCTCATCTGTTACTGGTACTTACTTGTTCAGGAAAAGAAATTGCGTGTGTTTTTGTAATAGATGACAAAGTACCACTTTGTAACAGCATGTGTCAGTACACTTCCTACCTAATAAATGCTTTAGGTAGTAGGTAGATCAATAAACAATTTTATATTCTTTGTTGTAGAATGTCATCAGTTTAGTCTATGTCTGAATTTATAAATTCCAGCTTTGAGAAGTTGTTGACCCTCTCTGAAGCTTGAGTCTGTCATGAGGGAAATGGTTGTCTCTGTAGTTTATAGTGATTGAATGAGATCAAGTATACAGCATGTAGAAGCATGTAGAAATGTAATAAAAAGGACATTTTATTACTATATTTCTTGTTTCTCATAACTCTTATTCCTAAATACATGTATCTATACTCCTTGGTGTGTGTGTGCATCAGAACACAAGGCCTAGAGTTCAAAGAAAGATTCTGAAAGGTAATTGGCCACTATAGCATATATATTTTAATTAGCATATTTAATTTAACATATATATTTAATCTACTAACATTATTATTAATTTAAAACTGTACCAAATCAGTTGTTTTGCTTGTGATATATTAAAAGTTAATTTTTGTGTGATTTGATTTCTTTGAGATAACTACACTATTCTTTACAAAAAGTTGATAGAAAACAAAATTATAAAAAAATTTCCATTTTTTTGTTTGTTATTGGTTTTTGAAACAGGGTCTTACTCTGTAACATTAGCTGGACTGAAATATGCTACATAGAACAAGCTGGCCCTTAATTGACAGAGTTTAACTTGCCTCTTTCATGATGCTTGGATTAAAGGCATCTGCCACCATACTAAGCATAAAATTTCTTTTTGGAGAATAACAAGTTAAAATACATAACAACAATGAATTATTTATTTATTTTAAAAGACATCATTCATATACATATACAAACATACATTTCTTGCTCATCTATCAATGTAATCCACTATATAAACAAACTCAAAGAAAAAAACACATGATCATCTCACTAGATGCTGAGAAAGCATTTGACAAAATTCAACATCCCTTCATGATAAAAGTCTTGGAAAGATCAGGAATTCAAGGCCCCTACCTAAGCATAGTAAAAGCAATTTACAGCAAACCAGTAGCCAACATCAAACTAAATGGAGAGAAACTTGAAGCAATCCCTCTAAGATCAGGGACTAGACAAGGCTGCCCACTCTCCCCCTACCTATTCAATATAGTACTGGAAGTCCTAGCCAGAGCAATTAGACAACAAAAAGAAGTCAAAGAGATACAAATAGGAAAGGAAGAAGTCAAAATATCACTATTTGCAGATGATATGATAGTATACTTAAGTGACCCCCAAACTTCCACCAGAGAACTCCTAAACCTTCTAAACAACTTCAGCAAAGTGGCTGGTTATAAAATCAACTCAAACAAATCAGTAGCTTTCCTCTACATGAAAAATAAACAGACTGAAAAAGAAATTAGGGAAATGACACCCTTCACAATAGTTGCAAATAATATAAAATACCTTGGTGTGAATCTTTAAAATTTTAAACTTGATTTTGATGGATAATATATAGCAATTACTAAATATATACGTTGTATGTAAGGTATCAACCAGATTAAACACATGTTTCCTCATGTGTTCTTCACATTTTTATGGTTACAACATTGAGAAACCTTTCTAGATTTTTAAAACATACAACACACTATTTTTATATATATTAACCAACTGTACAATACACATCAGGGACTCTTAACACCTGCTTGCCTATGCCTTATTTCTCATTTATCTATTGTTTGCTATATTCTATCCTTTATTCTATCTCCTATACTTGTTTGCCTCTGGGAAACACCATTGTATGTTCAAGTTCTGTGAGGGCAATTTTTACCAGTTCCCAGGCATCAAAGAGAACATACGGTATTTGTCTTTCTGTGTCTGTCTTTTCTCTTTAAATTTGACCGATGAAATATTTTCCAGTACAAAAGACATGGTTTTATGACATTTCACGACTGAAGGGCATTCTATTGTCTATATTCAGTTTTTCTATTCTTATATTCCCTATTCCCAGCTTTTCTTTATCCATTGGTTGATAGTTGTTTCCATTTCTTACCTAGTGCAGATAATGTTGCTATCAACAGGAAACACACCCCAAATTTTATTTGGTTATATGGTACATCCATGTTAATTTTTGATGAACTTTTTTATATTGTGTACCAGAATAGCTGTATTATTTTACATTCATAATAACAGTTGACAATGGTCCCCCATTTTTCTATGACCTTGTCAATTGTTATCATTTTATATCTTTTTAATAATAGCAATTATTACTGAAGTGAGGTACTATTTTACTGTTTTAATTTTATTTCCCTGGTGATTTGTGGTGTTGAATATCATTTGTTTGCCTTCTTTTGAGAAATATACAAATTGTACTCTCTATTTTCTGGCCTAAACATCACATTTGGTTAATCTGGTTGGTCTCCACAATATGTCCACCACCCATAGATATTTTTACTTTACTTCTACTGCTCCAACTCATGTCCTCCTACAAGAGAAGCATGTTGTTACCTTATCTGTCTTCCTCTCATTGTAATTCTCCAATCTTTCTTCTTAACAACAACAACAAAAATTCCCAACCATATATTCTAAGGAACTTCTATTTATCTGAAATTAGTGAAAAGATTTGTTTTTAAAGTCCATTGAAAATTGAAGTTATGAATCGTAAGTTATTGCTACATATAATTGTGAAAGTATGGCTGGCAGACATTTAATCTCAGGACTACCTTTGTGTAAGGATGTAAAATTGGGGGTCACATCCTCATTTTTCTACTTGCCCTTCTTTAGAATATGCCTTGTTGGCCAAGTCTTCTGCTCTCTACCGGTATATTTTCATATCGTTTTCTATACATTACAATTAATGCTGCTTTCAGTCATTCCCACTCACTAATTGTATTCAATCACATCTATGATACTTGATTTACTTTTTTCTACCTTTTCAGAATTAAAGAGGATGGCACTAATGAATGTGAAAAGTATTTTTCTTCACGTATCTTTTTTTATTTTTTTTTTACTTGAACACAAAGTTTATTTAAGGATAAAACACATTAAAAATATTTGGTTGATTTGTAAAAAGTAAAGGACTGGGTTTTGAGGATTGGGATGGGCCGGGTGATATTCTCCAGGTCTGCAAACGTTAACTCCAGTGACTGAAGCTGACATGGCAAACAAAATTTAATTTTAAACAAAATTCTATTGTCTCTGTAAGATTTTCTTTTAATGTTACTTTACTTCAGATATCTATGTACTGTGTTTACAAACAGGCATCTACATAAAGGAATAAGTAACCTATATACTTAGACCCACTGAAACACCTTTGAATCCACACAATCAATTTCCCCACCTCCAATAGTTTCTTTGTCTTCATTACTTAGAAGCAGACATACTATTTTAAACAAATCAGTCAATAATCAGTTAATAAAACTGAAGAGGTTTCCTTGACCATATACCACCATGGCATGTTTTATTTAAAGATTTAAAATAAACAAGATTTATTTATAAAACACTTCCTCAGCACATAAAAATATTCTAAACATGTTCAGTAACTCAAAGAATGCAATGGGAATCTTTCTAAAACCCCACTTCGGTAAGTTTGATTTCTGTATCTAAAAACACCTGTAAATGCTAAAAAGAGAGAGAGAGAGAGAGAGAGAGAGAGAGAGAGAGAGAGAGAGAGAGAGAGAGAGGGAGGGAGGGAGGGAGGGGGAGGGGGGGAATTCCAATAAAAACAAATCAACAAATCATTTCACCAAAGATAGACAGCTATTGTCAAAGGAATACCTAGAATGCACATTTGTAGCTTGACGTGGTGATCACTATTAAAATAAATGGTGGCAATATAACAAAGCATTGCTTTGGTGACTTTGAAAAGACTTGGAATAATTACCAAGAAGGAACACTACAGCCTGAACTGCCAATGTCAACGCTAAGGGGAATTCTGCTTAATAGAATTCACTTTTGAGAAATACAGCAGATTATAGAACAACTAATTAATATCAGCAACTATTCTGGAAAGAATGAGTGCTTCAAAACACCCAAAGGCATATACAGTCAGCAGCCAAAACTTGATTATTCACAGGTGGATTCCTAGTAATGCAGTCCCCCATCACAACAGACTTGCTCGCTCAGTTGCTTCACACCACCTCAGGCAACCTGAGCTCTACAGCTTGCATTTCTGCTGCTCAGTGAGTCTGCCTTACTATTTGCAAATTATGCAAGATCATGGACAGCCTCATCCTCAGGCCTAAGCTTTGTGAGAACAAATCCACTTCTGCTCACCTACCACTGCCTTTATATTCTCAGCTGGATCTTCCAGGTCTGCAGCTGAGTTTATCCCCTCCCCAAAAAAACACTTCTACTTTGTCTTACAGTATTAGACTTAGCTATTCTAAAGAGACTTTGTATAAACCTTAATATCTTTCTAATACAGTGTATCTTTCCCAGCACAATATCTCAAGACATTGGGAGTCTAAATGGACACAGAGACACTTCCTCTTACAATAATAAGCTTTTAGAAGATGCTCTGGGAAAGGCCCAGAGCACAAAAGAGGCAAAATGGAAAGTAAGAAAATCTCCCCAGGACTCCATACAAGACATATAGATACATGAAATATTTATATAACTAAAATATAACAATTACCATGACTCCACTCAAATATTCAGACAAACTTTTAAATTACCTCTATATTTAATGCTGTGGTAAACTAAAAATCTATGAACATCTATGCCGCCTATATTTCCAATAGCTAAGAAGGTGTCCAGCACAGACAGTCCCCCACTCCCTCTTTCTCCCTCTCCTCTCCCTCTCCCTCGCCCTCTCCCTCCCCCACTCC
>NW_021621071.1:3905302-3963168 GCF_004785775.1 Grammomys surdaster
TTCTCCCTCTCCTCTCCCTCTCCCTCGCCCTCTCCCTCCCCCACTCCCTCTCCTTCTCCCTCTCCTCTCCCTCTCCCTCGCCCTCTCCCTCCCCCACTCCCTCTCCTTCTCCCTCTCCCTCTCCCTCTCCTTTCCCTCCCCCTCTCCCTCTCCCCCCTCTCTCTCTCTCTGTTTCCTCTGTGTGTGTGTGTGTGTGTGTGTGTGTGCATTCAGGTTTGTGAGAAATAAAGAGACAGATTTGATCACAAATGCCATGTAGAGTATCCTGTTGTGATGAACTGTATCTTCCAACTAAATCAAAATAAAATCTTCCTTCCTTAAGTTGCTTTTATCAGGTATATCTTAAATCAATGGGAAAATTGTTTAATGCTTCACATAAAGGGAGAGACCGGGCACTAGAATACAACAGTATGATAATCACTCAAAAAGACATGAAGCTTGAATAGGGAATACTTCTTTAACCATCTTAGTTCACTAGTGGTCTAACTAACAGCATGCATATTCATAGGTATGTTTGGGCACCAGTCAAGTATACTCACAAGAGAATGGACAGAGATGAGTCATAACGAAGGTGTTATGAGATGTTTCATTGTCCAATGTGGAAGGAAAATTGTGTGGCATCAGAGGGTTTTTTTTTTAATAGGATTTACATATTTTTGGCTTTTGGTGTAAAAATTTGTTGACTTGTTATCAGTTTGTTATAGTTTATGATTTTGGGCTATTTAGTAGGAAAATCCAAAAAAGAAATTCATAGCTTGTAGAAGCATAGGCATAAGTGATAAAGGTTTGTTTCTGAAGAAGTTCCATCTCAGAACACAGTCAGTGTATACTGAGAAAAGAAGAAGGAGGGGTAACTGTAGCCAAAATAGAAAAAAAATGTAATAATAATAATAAAGTTAGATAGGAATATATATATATATATCCTTTTAAAAAGAACCATTTAGAGACTGTAGAGACTGATTGAGGTAAGTCTAGTAGTTGGGAGGTGGCCAGTAGGAATATCAAAGTTCCAGCCCAGTTCAAAGCTGAGCTGTATAGAAAAGAAATGAAGTAATATAATATGAAACTCTTGGAAGTCTCACAGAATTTGAATTTACTGTTGAACTTATTTAAATAATAGAAATATTTTCACATTACAGGTATGGAAATAACAGTAAACAGACTGATACTAGAATCTATAGCTTATTAATAATTATTATAAATTCCCAAGTGTTTTATACAAAATATTTTATCATGTCTAGGCAATACATCACAAAGGAAATGCAATTAACCTTATTTATTTGAGGAAGAAAACAAAGCTAAAAATCATTTAACTCAAATTTTATGTAGCCAGATGTATTAGCTACTTTTCTATAGTAGTGATAAGACATTATGACTAGAGGTAACTTATGGAGGAAGGAGTTTATTTGTGAGTCACATTTCCAGAGTGTTTTGATTCCGTTGTTGAAGGAAGGAATTCCAGCCAGTTACAGACATGAGGTTGGCAACAGGAAGCTGAGAGACTGCATCTTCAAATGCGAACCTGTGAGGAAAAAATTAGCCGCAGTTGTGGAGTCCCAGTGGGTTTCCACACTGTGGTGGGTCCCACATGCAGGAGGAACGTCTATGGTTCCAGCGGCCTGGAGGCTTTGGCGGCAGCAGGCCCCAATGACACGAGGATGTCCTTGGTTCCAGAAAGGTTTATTGTCATTGCGGATGGTGGATGAATCTGGAAGTAAGCCTCGTAAAACTCAGGGCAGTCCCAAGTTATATAGGGAGGGAGAAAGGGGGAGGGTCTGGGGAGGCATGCTTAATTTGCTCCGCCCTCTGGCCTTCATTAGTATGTAAATCCCTAGGGCCTGAGGCCTATAGTCTGGCCTACTTGACTAAACAATGTAATTTTATGAAGACTGGACTGCTTTTCATGACCCTGGGTTCTTGGGGCGCACCGAACTCCTGCCGGTTCTCACGCAGAGTCTCTGGGTTCTAGGAAACTGCCCAGCCATGACCGAGAATACCCTTACGCAGTCCCACACGAACCCAAAACAGAGAGGCTACGAACTGTCAAAAGTCTCCCCACATTGAAATAATCCATCTAGGAAGGCTGAATCTGTCCATAGCCTCTCCAAACAGCACCAACATCGTAGGACCCAGTGTTCTAACTGATGAGCCTACGGAGGACATTCTTATTCAAATCGCTACACTAGTATCAAGCCTACAATAAACTCATTCCAAAGCATGTTTATCTGTATACTCATTTACTCTGCTAAGCAAAAAGACCTACATAACTTGTTGGGAACCCAAGTAATTCTGAAAGCATGTTCACTTATTCAAAGACTATCAAGACTATTAAGAGAGCAACCACTGTACGTTGAAAAAAAAAAAAAAGATGTGAAGCCCTTGTGAACACGGATGCTCATTCTCCAACAAAGATGGCAGAAACCAGCACTGCAGCTAGCATCATGAGCAACGAATGTCTTCATGCATGATAAGGTCACTGTAGAAAGAATTTTGGCTAGATCTGATGATAACTCCAACCCATAATTCCAGCATATAGGTGAATTGTAAGAAGTTGGAGGCAAGTCTAAGTAATAAGAAGTAATTTGTGAATACAATTACTATTTTAACAGTTGAAAGTTGCAGTTTAGGGACATAGGCTTATTGTTGTGAATATTAAAGATTTCCATTTCATAAATATTTATTATATACAATAAAAGATATGATCGATATTGCAATCATACAAAATCCATACCATATTAAATTGACATTTATTTTCTGTTGTTCTTATTTTGGGAACTTTCACATAAATATTAGGAAGTCTAAATGATATGTCAATTATTACTCATTTATAAACTATAGTATAGTAGTTCTTGAGTCCAGAATATTTATGGAAAACAAGCCTACTACTATAGGTTGTTATTGAACACTTTCCACTGAGTCAGCTTGCTTAGCAAATGATAGAAGAGCAGTTTGAAGCGTGCTAGACAGGTGGTACAAAATGTTTTCTTTAGAGATCTCATTGAATAGTTCTAATTGGATTCCAAGGCAAAGGCAGTGAGAGGGACACTCTTTTCCAGAGTACTATGACATGATGTTAACTATTTTCTTTATTCATTTAGATAGGTAGATGGATGGATAGATGATAGATAGATAGATAGATAGATAGATAGATAGATAGATAGATAGATAGATAGATGTTAAAAGACCCTGATCTGTGACAATGAAAATCAGATAAGGGGACCCTAAAAATTGTCACTAAGAAGACTCAACTAGAAAGTCTAACATGGAAAATACAAGTTGAAGACCATTGAAGTAGATAAACAGGGAGAAGAAACACAAGAAGCAGAAAAGAATTTGGAGTGAAGGAAATGAATGTTTTTTCCCACTTGTAGCAGAGGGTATATTTCTATGAACTAACTTGAATAAATACAGGTTGGAGAACAGGCACCATGTGGAGATCCTGATCTGAGATTCATTTGCACAGCAGTGACAGTCAATGCAAATTGATGACACAATAACAGAAAGAGCTGGTGTCCAGGGATTAAAAACTGCATAGCATCAATGTGAAACTGTGTATGGACACAATTGTGAAATTTTAGTTGGAGATTCAGGCCATGAAAATGTATTGCTGTAGATGCCATTGTGCAAGAGCTTTCACATATTAATCTGCAGTAGCCCATCATTAAGATGTTAGTAGATTAAAATGTTCCTGTTGAATACCAGGGCACCAATAACTTAAACATTTTATTCACATGATCAAAAGCCTCTTAAACAGATCCAGTTGCTTACTGGTTTTCTCTGTAACTGACAAATAAAAGTTGGAGGCCTCATGATATTTGATAAGTCAAGTGTTAAAGATGATTTCTCTTTGCTCAGTATAAAAGTTCTTGTTTCTCTTTGTATTTTCTCTTACTCAATTACACCCATAGTGTGTGTTGAAAAATGGCTGTAAGGAAAGTATTAATTGCATTATGACTCAAGTTAGTTTCCTCTGTGATTTTTCTGGTGAGTCTTTTGAAGAACTCAGTAACACTGTGCACATCACAGATAGATTTGTTGCCTGCCTCGTGTGTTCTCTTTGTATCTCTGTAATCATAGTTCAAATATTAATAGAATCTCCGTATTCTAATGGGATAATCTGATGTACAAATTCAGTACCAGCTCAATTATATTTTCCAGAAAACTATTTACAGCCTTAACTCTAATGCAAATCAGAAAATTTAATTTAAAACCTGTGAGTTATTCAATAGCAACAAGAATTTCCTAACTAGGAGCTGACTTTTGTCTAATAGATACGAATTACCCATCATTTCAAATTTATGCTAATTTTAATAACAGCATTATACCATGAAAATGAACTTGGAACTTATGAACATTATCTTCAGAGATATCAAGAAAATTGGTTGTTAAATTATAACACAGTTGAAATGCCTTTTATTATTGGCATATTTTGTTTCAGCCAAAAAAAGTATATATCCAAATTCTTGCAGAGAGCTATTCGAATAGTTTTCTACAAAATTCAACCAATGAATAAAAATACTCATTTCTATATGACCACGTTTAATCAGTCCCCATTCTAGAAATATCCATAATAACAGAAAATCACATTGTGATCATTATAAACGTGCATTCATTCATATTTCGGGAATCTTTTTTTCTAACAGACACAAAAATATGAATATTATGGCGTGACTAAGAAAGAGTACTTTCAACATTGAGATTCTCTAGTTTATGTGAAAAGAATTTAATATTCCATATTACTAAAAGTCCTTCATATGTTAACAATAATGAATTTATCTTCTGGTTCAGCTCATTCCTTTGCCCGAAGCTTTCTCTTCTGTGCCTGTATGAACGCACATGCGCAGATGATATATCCTTGCTCACTGACCTCATTTTTGACAGGCAAGTGAGAACAAGACTTGATCCCTACAGCCTTATTAATGTTAGCTTCTATTGGACATTCAATACATATTCCAAGCTTCTTTAAATATTGCTACCACTACATGTGTACACAGGTTCTGGAGCTGAAAAAAAAAATGCCAAAGAACTTAGATCTGTATAACAAGAAACCAGAGTAAAATTTCTATTTCCAACATACATTCAGAAAGCTTTCTCTTTCTCACTGTCTGGCTTTGTGTGGATGTTTTTTTTTTCTTCTTTACCTCCTTTATGTTCTTTCCCAATGAACTAAAAGAAAACATCCTTGTTTCCTTCCAAGAAGAAACATAAAAAAGAAACTCGAAGGTCCAAATAAAATATTTTAGTACTCTAATTTATTCACCAAATTTTATGCCTAAAGTAGACACGAAAATATTTTACTGTATCATCAACACATTGAAAAGGTAAACCTCTTTTAAGGAAAATATTATTATCAAATACAAATCAAAATGGAAAGTAATAACCCTTCTAAACAAACACATCATTAAGAATTTAAATACAGAGTTTCTGTAAGGCAAAGGACACTGTCAATAGGACAAAACGACAACCAACAAATTGGGAAAAGATCTTTACCAATCCTTCATCTGAGAGAGGGCTAATATCCAATATATACAAAGAACTCAAGAAATTAGACTCCAGACAAACAAATTACCCTATTAAAAAATGGGGTATAGAGCTTAACAAAGAATTTTCAACGGAAGAAACTCGAATGGCCGAGAAGCACCTAAAGAAATGTTCAGCATCCTTAGTCGTCAGGGAAATGCAAATCAAAACAACCCTGAGATTCTATCTCACACCAGTCAGAATGGCTAAGATTAAAAACTCAGGTGATAGTAGATGCTGGCAAGGGTGTGGAGAAAGAGGAACACTCCTCCATTGTTGGTGGGACTGCAAGATGGTGCAACCACTTTGGAAATCAGTCTGGCGGTTCCTCAGAAAATTGGACATAGCATTACCTGAGGATCCAGCTATACCACTCCTAGGCATATACCCAGAAGATGCTCGAACATATAACAAGGATATATGCTCAACTATGTTCATAGCAGCCTTGTTTCCAGCAGGAGCTGGAAAGAACCCAGATGTCCTTCAACTGAGGAATGGATTCAAAAAATGTGGTATATTTACACAATGGAGTATTACTCAGCTATTAAAAACAATGAATTCGAGAGGTTCCTAGGTAAATGGATGGAACTAGAAATTATCATCCTGAGTGAGGTAAGCCAATCACAAAAGAACACACATGGTATTCACTCACTGATTATTGGATATTAGCCCAGAACCTTGAAATGCCCAAGATGCAACTCACAGGCCACATGAAGCCCATAAAGAATGAAGACCAAGTGGGGGTGATTCGGTCCTTCTTAGAAGGAGCAACAAAATACTCAAGGGAGCAAATATGGAGACAAAGTGAGGGACAGAAACTGAAGGAGGGGCCGTCTCAAGACCACTCCACCTGAGTATCTATCCCATGTGCAATCACCAAAGGTAGATGCTGATGTGGAAGTCAGGAAGAGCATGCTGATAAGAGCCTGATATGGATATCTCCTCAGAGGTCTTCAAGAGTCTGACATACTCAGAGGCAGATGCTCACAACTAGCCATTGAACTGATCATGGGGTTCTCAATAGAGGAGTTAGAGTGAAGACTGAAGGAGAGCTGAAAGGATTTGTGGCACCATGAGGAGAGCAACAATACCAACCAACCAGAGCTCCCAGGGTCTAAACCATGAGCCTGGGAGCACTTAGGGAGGGATCCAGGCTTCAGTTGAATATGTAAGAGTGGAGGGCCCTGCTGGGCATAGGTGGAAGAAGAGAACCTTGACCACATGAAGGCTGGATGCCCCAGGGGGTGGGAATTTTGAGGGTGGGGATGTGGGAGTGGGGGGGTTAGATAGAGGTTACATCTGCAGAGAAGAAGGAGGAGGGGTGAGGGGATTGGGGGTTCCTGGGTGGGTGGGGGATGAGGTAAGGGGACAACATAGGAAATGTAAATAAAACATCCAATAAAAATTTTAAAAAAAAAGAAAAAAAAGAATTTAAATACATAATACAATTAAGGCAGCAATTTAATATTATCCATATTACTGGGATTCTTTATAATTTTCAAGGACAAGGGACTGTGGAAGGGACCCATGGAACTTTAAAAACAATATCTTCATAAAATAAAAAAGGGAGAGGTATATCCCAGTACACTACAAAAGAAAGAAAGGAAGGAAGGAAGAATGAAAGGAAGGAAGGAAGGAAGGAAGGAAGGAAGGAAGGAAGGAAGGAAGAGAGAGAGAGAGAGAAAGAAAGAAAACTTCTATTCTGAAAAGAAATTGGAGACGATAATCAGACAAAGAAAAAATAATTGGAAAACTACAGTATCTTACAAAACTATTTAAATGGAAGACAATCCATGTTCTTGAGTAATGAGATAGATTCTAAGGAGATATTAACTTGCTAGCTTTCTTGTGAAAACCCCATATCAGGAAAGCAGGCTGCAGGGGAATACCAAGAAGAAAGGTCTTCCTTGGGCAAAAGTACCCACAGACACAACTGTTTCTACATAATTTCAGAGGAAAATAGAGACTGTACACCCAACCCAGTGAGTTTCTCCTGGAATTCCTGCTGATGCTAAAAGAAGTTTGTTTTTTTTTTTTCCTATTTGACTTCTGATTCTTACCAAGAGACAACCTCAAAAGCAAGAATCTACCATAAGATCAGATCTCCATTCTGGCACAAACATATGCTTTGCAGGTACCCTACACTTGTGGGATATTGTGAGTACATTGACAAAGTCTTATCAAATTCTCAATAGCTATATATTTCTCACTACTCTTTTTTCCTAATATGATCTCTAAGAAGAGGGACATTGCATAATGATAATGTGATCCCTAGAGTACTGAACTTAAAACTTATATACTGTAAGAAGCATACAAACAATTATCAAAATCATAAAACATTAGATTTGCCAAATATCGTACAATTCATGTCTTTCCTTTTATTTTTATTTTTTTATTTTTTTATTTTTTTTCGAGACAGGGTTTCTCTGTATAGTCCTGGCTGTACTGGAACTCACTCTGTAGACCAGGCTGGCCTCAAACTCAGAAATCAGCCTGCCTCTGCCTCCCAAGTGCTGGGATTAAAGGCGTACGCCACCACTGCCCGGCTATGTCTTTCCTTTTCTATTAAAGGACCTTAAAGCCAAAGGACAGAAAGACATTCTTTTACTTGCCTCAAGGCTTTAGATTAAGCTGGTGTTTCACTCTCCTATTACTTTTAAGGTTAAAGTATTGAACATTATACATTTCTAATTTGTAATGAAACATGTATATAGAAAAGAATAACTCACTCAAGACAACCAATGCCATATCCAATAAATGACAAACCAAACCAACTCACCTCTTTAAGAAGCATCCAGGGGCAGAAATGTGCTTGACTGCTGTTGATAGCATATGCCTTTTTAAGGACATAGCCATGACAATTTAGCTACCCACTAGAGAACTGCACATAAATGCACAACAGATGGTTTTCTAAGCAAATGCATTTCCCACTGTATCATCAGCATAAAGTTAGATATAGATTGTCTGTTTTCACTCTGACACAGCGTCTGCGAATTCACCATTAGCACATCTTTATTAAACTCAGCTGTAAGAATAAACCCACTGAATCTTCAAAATGCAATGTCAAAAGCAGGAAATTCCCCATCAATAAGCCAATTAACTTTCTAGACTTTGCCAAATTTGAAATATATAATATGTTTGAACTAGTGCAACAATTAATTTGTTCAAATGGTAATCAAGATACACAGAAATGTGGATACAATGCTAATGTTCTCTTTGCTGATTCTTATCTGAGAAAATCCTAACGAAGTGGAAAAGAGAAAAATAGAATAGAATTCCATGCAGACTACCATCCTGATCTGCTGACAGAAGAGGAAGTAACTTTAAAATTAAACAGGAAATCAACAGCATGCCCTCAAGACTAACCCAGAGCATTTATAAACTAAATTTTAGTTTCTTTCTTTCATGCTTGCCTGTTAATAATACTAGGCTACATGTCTTTTAAAAGAACAACTTTAAAAGGCATTTTAAATTAAAAACAAACAGAAAATTCAGCGTTTCACATCTGTGGTAATATTAGAGACTGTGATACAGACTGGTTTATGACAGAAAAATAAGAAGCAGTCTATCCAGGTGTTTCATTTTAAACTTTGAGAGAAAACAAAAGATATATTGTACCACTTGCCCTTCAAGTGCTTGGACAAATAACATTTTAATAGGAGAAAATATAGCATATAAATTTACTATAAAGTATCATACATTTTTGTATAGTAAATATATAGAATTAATATCTTCAAAGTAGAGAAACATTTCAACACAATTGAAAAATGCTGACAGATTCCTTTATTCTCAGATAATTTCAGAGCATATGTTATCAAACATAATTTCTTTCATATTATTAAATATTTTATTGACAACATATGCACTAAATACTATGTTGGATCAGAACATGCTAATTTTTACTGACTTACAATTAAGCTGGTAAAATAATTTCGTTTTTAAATGATGAAAGGAAAATAATACTAAATACATTTTAGTTTAAAGTTCATGTCAATATTTAATGTATTCATTTTTAAGATAAACCTAGGTGGTACTTTCAATTTCTTGTGATAATATTAACTTTATATATGGATACATTTCAAAGGCTGAATTTAATGATTTTAGGAAATTTCTGTTGTTAGGCATCCACAAAAGTTGACATTTCTTCTCAATCAACAAAATTCACCTTTCAGCTTCTGAAATAAGCCCAGCTCTTATGAGCAACCTACTAACCCAGGGCAACCTGTTTCCTACCTCCACCGCTTATCCCACCTTCATCAGAACTGTGGATCATGAAACATACAGGTAAGCTCCCCTTTCCCCACTCATTTTTCCTGATTGCTGAGTCTTCTAGAACAAGTCAAGCTGCTCTTAGCAGCCAGCTATCCCAAGCAGACCTCTATGCTCCTTCCACATCTCTGCCCACATTCATCACATCTGCTGCGCCTGAAGTATACAGGTAAGCTTCCCTTCCCCCACCTATCTTCCCTGTTTGCTGAGTCCTCTAGAGCAAGCCTAGCTGACCTCAGAACCTGATAGCCCAGAGGAACCTCCAATCTCCTCCCTGACCACATCTCACTGGTCACTTTCATCTGAACTTCAGATCCTAAACCATACAGATCTGTGGATCCAGAACCATATAGAGCTGCAGATCTGGAACCATACAATCCACAGTTACCGATGAGGGTAAGACCAAGGCTATCAAGGCTAAGCTTCCTCCCAATACTTACTACAACAGGAGCATCCAGGAACCAAAGTCATTCAGATGGCTAAAGGTCATTGAAAGAACACAACCAATAAACCCAGGACAATATGACACCTTCAGAGCTCAGCTGCCCTTCTACAGAAAGTCCTGGATATACTAACACAAACTAAACACAAGATAATGAGCATAAATCCAATCTTCTAAAGATGATAGAAGTCTTTAAAGAAAAACTGAATAAATGCCTTAAAGAAATACAGGAAAATACAGTCCAACAGGTAGAGACCCATAAAAAAGAAATGAATAAATCTCTTAAATATATACAGGAAAATAGAGTTAAACAAGTGAAGACAATAAATAAAACTATGCAAGACCTGAAAGTAGAAATAGAAGTAATAAAGAAAACAAACTGAGGGAATCCTAGAGATGGAAAACCTAGGAAAGAGAACAGGAACATCAGATGTAAGCATCACCAGCAGAATACACAAAATGGAAAAGAGAAACTCAGCTATAGGAGATAGAATAAAAAAAATGATACATCAGTCAAAGAAAATATTAAATCTAAAAAATTCCTGACACAAAACATCCAGGAAATCTGGGATACCATGAAAAGACCTATATATACTAAGAATACTAGGAATAGAAGAAGGTGAAGTGTCTCAGCTCCAGAGCCCAGATAATAATTTTCAACAAAATCATAGAAAAAAACTTTCACAACTTAAAGAAAGAGATGCCTATAAACATTTAAGAAGCTTATAGAACACTAATTAGATTGGACCAGAAAAGAAAAGGAACCCCGAAAATTCTACGAGACAACTCCTACAACTGATGAACAACCTCAACAGGGTGGGTGAACAGAAAATTAACTCAAAGAAATCAGTAGCCCTCCTTTATACAAATGATAAACTGACTGAGAACTAAATTAGGAAAACAACACCCATTACAATAGCCATGAATAATATAAAGTATCTTGGTGTAACTCTAACTAAGCAAGTGAAAGATCTGTATTACAAGAATGTCATGTCCCTTAAGAAAGAAATTGAAGAGTATATCAAAAGAAGGAAAGATCTACCATGCTCATCAATAGGTGAGATTAACATAGTAAAAATGGCCATCTTATCAAAACCAAACTATAGACTCAATGCAATACCTATCAAAATTCCAACACAATATTTATAGATCTTGAAAGATCAATCAATTCTCAACTTCATATGAAAAAAATAAATCCAGGATAGCCAAAATAATTCTAAATTATCTAAGAACTTTGGGAAGAATCACCATCCCTGACCTCAAGCTATATATACTTCAGAGAAATAGTTATAAAAACTGCATGGTATTGTGTAAAGAATCAGACACATTGATCAATGGAATAATGGAAGACCCAGGAATAAACCACACTCAATTTTTCATAAAGAAGACAAAAATCTTACAATGGACAAAAGAAAGCCTCTTCAACAAATGGTGCTGATTTAACTGGATGACTACATGTAGAAGAATGAAAATAGATCCATATTTATTACCTTGCACACAACTCAAGTCCAAGTGAGTCAAGGACCTTAGCATAAAACTGGACACACTTAATCTCAAAGAAGAGAAAGTGGAAAATACCCTTGTACAAATTAGTACAGGAAACACTTTTATGAACAGAACACCAATGGCTCAGGCTCTAAGTTCAACAATTGATAAATGGGATGTCTTATAAGTGGGTATTAGCCATTAAATACGGGATGCCCACGCTACACTCCATAGACTCAAGGAAATAGAACTGGTAGGATTCTTGAGGCTCACTTAGAAGGGAGAATGGAATAGTCATAGAAGGCTGATGGAGAGAGGCAACTAGGTGAACAGGGGATCAGGAGGGTAGTGAGGGGGTTCAAGGTCAGTTGTGAGGAGGGGCAGGGGTGATGGCCAGTTGGTCATGAGAATGAATGGAAATCTTCAACTGATACAGAGGGTATGTAGGGGACACCTCCAAGAAGAGATAGAGACCTGGGATAGGAGAGGTGCTCAGAAATCAATGGGGGTGTCCTTAACTCACAGCATTGGGGATATCAAGTCTGAGAACACTGCCTTCTGTGGCCAGCAAATAATGCCACTTTAGTGATAGGAACACCAACCTAACCAAAACCCTTTCAAGCCAAAACTTACCCTTCAACAAAATAGACAGGGATTTGGAATCCAGCAGAGACTGAGTGAACCACCAAACAATGACCAACCCAACTTGACACCCATCCCATAAACAATCCCTGACACTATTAATGATGCTCTTGTTATGCTTCCCAACAGGAGTCTATCATGGCTGTCCTCTGAGAGGCTCCACCCACCAACAGACTCACACAGATGGAGACACCCACAGCCAAACAGTGGATGGAGCTTGAGGACTCTTAGGGAAGAAGAGGAGGAAGGATTACAGCCCCTAAGGGAATAGGAACTCCACAAAATCAACTAACCTAGACCTCAGAAATGAACCACCAACCTGGGAACATATACCGGCTAGACCTAGGCCACACATATGTAGCAGACATCCACTTTGGTCCTCATGTGTGTCCTGAACAACTGGAGCATGGATTATCCCAAAAGCTGATACCTGTATGTGGGATATTTCCTACTAGCTGGGCTGCCTTGTCTAGCCCCAAGTAGAGGAAGCTCGTAGCCTCGCAGAGACTTGCAGCACCAGAGTTGAAGAATACCCAGGCAGCCCCTACCTGTTCACAGGTAGATATTGGGTTAACAGTTGTGGTTGAGGGTGACAAGGAGCTGGGCAGTGAATAGAATGTAAAGTTAATATAAATAAAATTTTAAAATATCACCATTCATTTCTCTTTCCAGCCTCTAGCAGCCCCAATTCTAATTCCTATCTCTGAGTTTTACTTCTAAGCACACTTATTTGGAAATACAAAGCATAAACTATTTTGTGAGGTTTATTTCATTTAGCAAAATATCCTCAACATTCTTATATTACATGAACGTTCTAAAACCTCTTCTTTTGTAGAGTAAGTCTGTTGTGCATGTGTAACACAGATTACTTATCCCTCATCTGTCCATGGCCACAATTCTTTCCTCTTTTTAACTGCTACAAAGCAATGCTCTTTGAACGTGAGCTCAGCAATTTAAATGTGTCTCCTGTTCCTTCCTGTTGACCAATGGAATGAGACGTGTAGGACACAAAGATGAGGATGAAGTCTTGGTGGTCCATATCAAGCAGGGAAAGAGACATCATGTCCTCTCTATAGAAACAGAAAGGAGGCTTTCCCAGACTCTAAAGCACTCAAACTAGGCAGAACCTTGGGAGCAGGAACTAATACAGAGGCCACAGAGGGTTGCTGCTTGCTTCAAATGGCTAACTCAGCCTGTTTTCCTATGGAACCGAGGACAACCAGCCCAAGCATGGCAGAACCCACAATAAGCTTGGTCCACCTCCATTAATCACTAATTAAGAAAATGCCTTTGCTGGATCTTGTGGAGGCATTTTCTCAGTGGAGTCTTCTTCTCTGATGACTCTAACTTGTACCAACTAATATAATAACCAAGGTAATTTTTATAAAAAAAAATATTTAGCTTGGGGCTCATAGTTCCAGGTAGTAGTACAGTCTAGGTAGTAGTACATCAGGGTGTGAGGTAGAGCATCCTGGAGCTGAAGCAATGACTGAGAGCTTTATATCCTAAACTTTTGGCAGCAGGCACAGAGGAAGAGACACTAGGCATGGTATGGGTTTTTGAATCATCAAAATTCATGTCCAGTTGCATATCTTCTCCAACAAGGCTATATCTCAAAATGCTTTTCAAACAGTGTCTCTAACTGAAAACCAAGTATTGAAACAACTATGGTGATTGGTCTCATTCAAACAGCTACCCTTGGGAAGATTATCTATATATTTGCAATTGGAAAATGTGGTGGGAATAAAATCATAACCTTCTCCCTGTTTTCCCTTCTCATTCCACTTTCTTTCTTTCTTTCTTTTTTTCTTTTTTTTTTTACTTCAAGGTTATAAGTCAAAATGCTATCTTTTAAGGTCTTAAAATGAACACTTCACAAAAAGGACAATTTTGTGTCATAAAAACATCAGTGATTCAGAGAGGATTACATTTTTCCCTCATTGTCTGTCACCAGCTGTCAAGACCTTTAAAGATCTGTGATTTTCAGCAACGCCTTTCGGTCACTCAGTGCCCGTAGCACATGAACTGTCCAGGTATGACTTACAGCTTAAATGGATAATGCTGTCAAGCAAAAGCTCCACCATTGTACATGCTTGAACACACGGAAGATGTTGTATGCATCTCAGCAGATCACCAAGAAGCAATACTGAAACTCTTAGTGGCAGCCATGCTATGCTTGCTTTTCTCCAGGTGTAAGCATTTGTCATGTCCATTGAAATGCTTCATTAGAGAAAATATGCCATCTTAGTATAAACATCAAGAAGCATAAAAGCACATCAGTTAGGAGAAAAAGTCAGGAACCAATGAAAATACTTTGATATACCCCTGTTCTTGTTCTGGGAGACTATATCCTCCTCTCTTAGCATGTCCAATGCAGTGCTCAAGTACATGTCTATATTGTGAATGATAGCGTGAATGGGCTTCAGAGTAGCCCTCCATTTGGTGGACCTGTTCTGCTTCTGATCATTTAAAACAGGAACCAGAATGAATATATAGAAGGCTGGGGGGCCACAGCAACAAGGCTATATGCAGAGAAGAGTCAAACCCAGTCACAGAGAGCCCTGAGTCCCTGATGGTTTTATGGGGAACATGCCCTCATTAGATCCACAAGACAATAGAGCAGAGCTGAGATTTAATACACATCTCTTTTTGGCTACTTGGTAGACTCATACTGCTTTCACAGAGATCCCAAAGAGGATGATGCCATAGTGGTAATGTGTGCACATGCATGCCTGTATTTATGATCTAAGGCATAAAATATATTAAAATAGACAGAGAAGTAAACATGTTTGACACAAGAATAAACTAAGGTAACTGTTACCCACTATGCCAGTGGTGAAAAAAAAACCTAAATAAATATTACACTAAGAGGAGAAGAAAGCCTTTACCTTGGCTGCACATAAAAATATTTTTCATGCTAGGTATAAATAAAAAAGAATTTATTGTGTATAGATGCCGGGAGCTAAACCCAGGAAGTTACCTGCTGTTATAAGAGAACATCAGGAAATTACCTGCTGTTCTGGAAAGCCTAGTCAGTACAAGGTTAAGAAAGGACATTCACAGGTCTCAGATCCCAGGAACTTAAAGAACGTCTGGCATCTCCTGGGAGCTGTTTAAACAGTGGGATGGTCTTGGGCAATAAGGATATGACAATGGGATAGTCTGGGGCAATGAGGATATGACAGTGGGATGGTCTTAGACAATGATGATTCAATAGTGGGATAGCCCTAAGCAATGACCCTCACCTAAACTTCCCATTTTGCTGTGTCTTTATAACCTGCTCCCGAAATTAAAGTTTCAGAGCTTGATCAGAACCCCAGACTAGGTCTCATTCTTTGTGTCTCTTGTCCCTTCATTCTTTTGCCCCCTTCCCTAAGGTCTCATCGAATCACGGTGGGCCGGGACAAATAACAAATTACAAATTCAAAATCTCTAGTACTTATTAGAGGAGAAAGAAAAGAAGGAAGCAATGATCTAACTTATCAGAAAACGGACCAACAAGGAATTAGAATATGGATCTCATTAATAAGGTTAAATATGAATGACCTAATAAATAGATACAACTACACATTGCCTATAAGAAACTTCTTCATTAGCAAAGAAATTAATATGAAAATAGTCAACAGGTAGGCATAAATATGCCAGGAAAATGGAAGCAACTTCATGAGATAGCTTAGAGGTTAAAAGCAGTTGCTGTACAATCCTCAAAACCTGAGTTTAATCACTAGGTCCCACATGAAAGTAGACAGAGAGAACCAATTCAATTCCATAAAATTGTTCTCTGACTTTCATATGCATCCACAAAACATATGCACACACACACACACACAGACACACACACAGAGTATTAATTAAAATTACTTAAATTATACTTTTAAAGAAATGAAAGACAAACACAAGCTTCTATAGTTATTCTTACATCTGAAAAGGTAGCCCTCAAGTTGAAATTACTCAAAAAGTTTAAGAAAAGCTTTTGCATATTAACAATGGGAAATTAAAAAGACCTAACATTGCAAAAATATATATCAAATATTGAGGTTCTCAATTTCATATGATAGACACTATTAAAAATGTATATTATTCCATCCAACAGATATGAAAAACACATTTAGCAGCTTGTAGAATCTTGTTTAAAACATACAAAAGTACAGGCCAGAAATAAAGTTTTAATAAATACAAATAAACTGAAGTCATTTCTTGTTCCTGATCATAAAAGAAACATGGTAGTCTTCCTATGGAATGTGGTATCAGTGAATAATTTTATATATACACTTTATTATGTTAAATTAAATATCAAAAGAAATCTCATCTGGTGTTACTCTTCATTACATTTACATGTTGCTTTAATTTGATGAATAAATATTTTATATGTGAACACATTCTTACATTCCAGGATTAATTCCCACCAGATCATAACACAAAATATTTAAATCATTTTTTATGTTAAAATATATTTCCATCATTCCTTCCTATCTTCACACTTCTATACCTCCATGTATTTCATACCGTTCTCTCAAAATTAGGATGGCGTTTTCTTCAAATAAAATGATACCACCCTACCTGTGCATGCACAAACCCCCACCCACACACATACGCACACACACACACACATATACACAAGCATACATATTAACACATACACATATATAAAACTACATGTATACACACACATACACACACATGCAAATATAGTTGTACTTCTCCAGGTCTTCTTTGAATACCAGTATTCTTGAGGTATCCTGGGTGAAGCTTCCCAGTCATTCCCAGGAGATTAATCTCAGGGCAGATTTCCTGGTATTTTGTCTCTTACACTATTTTCTTAGGCACAGAACTTTGGTTTTAGGTGTAACTACTAGAGATTAGACCCTCACAAACTATTCTTCTCTACAGTTTGACTAGTTGTGACTTACTGTAATGGTCTCCATCTGTGGCAAAAAGAAGGTTCTTTCGGGAGGAGTGAAAGCTACATTTATCTGTAAACATGAAAATAAGTATTTAGAATGCAGTTAAGAATTATACTGTGAAGGCATATCATACCAAAACTTATGGGACACAATGAAAGCAGTGCTAAGAGAAAAACTCATAGCTCTAAGTGCCTCCAAAAAGAAACTGGAGAGAGCATACACTAGCAGCTTGACAACACACCTGAAAGCTCTAGAACAAAAAGAAGCAAACACACCAAAGAGGAGTACACAGCAGGAAATAATCAATCTTAAGGCTGAAATCAAACAAGTAGAAACAAAAAGAACTATACAAATAATCAACAAAACCAGGAGCTGGTTCTTTGAGAAAATCAACAAGATCGATAAACCCTTAGCCAAACTAACCAGAGGGCACAGAGATAGTATCCAAATTTTAAAAATCAGAAATGTAAAGCAAAACAAAACAATAGAACCCAAGGAAATTCAAAAAATCATTAGAACCTACTACAAAAGCCTATACTCATCAAAATTGGAAAATCTGGATGAAATGGACAATTTTATAGACAGATATCAGGCACCAAAGTTAAATCAAGATCAGATAAACCATCTAAACAGTTCCATAACCCCTAAAGAAATAGCAGCAGCCATTAAAAGGCTCACAACAACAACAACAACAAAAACTACAAAAACAAAAAACAAAAAAAGCAAACAAAAGCAAAAGCACAAAAAAACAAAAATAAATAAAAAAACAAAAAGACAAAAAAAAAGGACCAGATGGATTTAGACAAGATGGATTTAGTTCAAAGAATGCTTAATACCATTAAAACTATTCAAATTATTTTACAAAATAGAAATAGAAGGAATACTACCCAGTTCATTCTATGAAGCCACAATTACGCTTATACCTAAACCACTCAAAAGCACAACAAAGAAAGAGAACTTCAGACCAATTTCCTTTATGTATATTGATGTAAAAATACTCAATAAAATTCTTGCAAATTGAATCCAATAACACTTCAAAACAATCATGCATCATGATCAAGTAGGCTTCATCCTAAGGATGCAGGGATAGTTCAATACATGGAAATCCACAACGTAATCGTAATCCACTACATAAACAAACTCAAAGGGGGAAAAATAAACATGATCATCTCATTAAATGCTGAGAAAGAATTTGACAAAATTCAACACCCCTTCATGATAAAAGTATTGGAAAGATCAGGAATTCGAGGCTCATACCTAAACATAGTAAAAGCAATATACAGCAAACCAGTAGCCAACATTAAACTAAATGAAGAGAAACTTGAAGCAATCCCACTAAAATCAGAGACTATTCATGGCTGCCCACTCTTTCCCTACCTATTCAATATAGTATACAAAGTTCTAGCTAGAGCAATTAGATAAGAAAAGGAAGTCAAGGGATTCAATGGAGTACTACTCAACTATTTAAAAACAATGACTTCATGAAATTCTTAGGGAAATGGATGGAACTAGAAAATATCCTCCTGAGTGAGGTAACCTGTACTGGCTGGTTTTGTGTCAGCTTAACACAAGCTGGAGTTATCACAGAGAAAGAAGCTTCAGTTGAGAAAATGCTTCTATGATATCCAGCTGTAAGGCATTTTCTCAATGGTGGGTGGTGCCATTGTTGGGCTGGTAGTCTTGGGTTCTATAAGAAAATAGGCTGAGCAAGTCAGGGGGAGCAAGCCAGTAAGTAACATTCCTCCATGGCCTCTGCATCAGCTCCTGCTTCATGACATGCTTGAGTTCCATTTCTGACTTCCTTTGGTGATGAACAGCAATGTGAGAAATGTAAGCTGAATAAACTCTTTCCTTCCCAATTTGCTTCTTGGTCATGATGTTTGTGCAGCAATAGAAACCCTAAGACATAACCCAATCACAAAAGAACACACAGGGTATGCCATCACTGTTAAGTGGGTACTAGCTCACAATTTCAGAATACCCAAGATACAATTCATAGATCACATGAAACTCAAGAAGAAGAAAGACCAAAATGTGGGTGCTTCAGTCCTTCTTAGAAAGGGTAACAAAATATTTTTGGTAGCAAATACAGAGACAAAGTGTGGAGCAGAGTCTGAAGGAAAGGCCATCCAGAAACTGCCCCACCTGGAGATCCATCTCATATGTAGTCACCAAAGGCAGACTCTATTGTGGATGCCAGAAGTGCATGCGGACAGGATCCTGATTTAGCTGTCTCCTGACAGAGTCTGGCAGAGCTTGACAAATAGACATGGATACTCACAGCCAATCATTGGACTGAGCATGGGAGCAGTTAGAGAAAGGACTGAAGGAGCTGAAGGGGTTTGCATCCTCATAGGAAGAACAACAATATCAACCAACCAGATCCACAGAGCCCCCAGTGACTAAACCACCAACCAAGGGGCACACATGGAGGGACCTATGGTTCCAGCTGCATATGTAGTAGAGGATGGCCTTGTAGATCATCAATGAGGTGGGAGGCTTTTGGTCCTGTGAAGGCTCAATGCACCAGTGTAGGAGAATTCAAGGGCAGGAGGTGAGAATGGATGGGTGGGTGGTGGAACACACTCATAGAAGCAGGGTAAGGGGTGATGGGGTAGGGGGTTTCTAGGAGGGAAACCTGGAAAGGGGATAACATTTGAAATGTAAATAAGGAAAATATCCAATTTTTAAAAAAAGAAACAAAAAGGACAAAATATACTGGTTTGTAAGGTGACCATAATCTTGGATTCTCCAAGAAGATCCATGACTTCACTTTTCCAGGTTTACTGTAACAGGAATTATTTTCTTCTTGTTAGGTAGGCCAGGATTCCAACAAGAGTGCTCTTGATTGCTGCAAAGATATAAATTCTAATTCTTATACCTTATAGTTTATTATATCCTGTCATCATCCATAGGCATCAGGCTTCTGAGCTTGCCTTATTATTATGTTGAGAATTTCTCCACTGTTGTTGGTGAAGAATATTTTCAGTTTACTTTCCTTGTGATATCTCTGCCAGGTTTGGTTTGCACAATGATAGATGTATAGGTTATATCTCTTCCACTCTTTATTTCCTTGAGAAAAGTTGAAAAGGTTCCATGTTTGTTATTTTCTAACTGGACTCCATCACATCAAGGATAGTCCTTGAGTATCTTGTTGAGATACTTTTGATTTCTGATCAATCATTTTAGTTATAGGTCTATTCACATTTTTTATTTCTTATTTTTTAGTATTTTTTAGTATTTCTGAGAATTTGTTTATTTGCTCTAAATTATGCATTCTTTTCATGTAATTGTCCATAATACCCACTGTACTCTCTTATAGATATCCTATCATAGTATAAAAAGTATTGATAATATTTCACTTTCATTTGTGATTTTAGTGAGTTTTTTCTTTTTTGTCTTACTCATTATAGACATGTTAGTTTTATTGATCTTTTCTACTAACCAACATTTGGTCTCATTGACATTTTTAAATGGTGTATATTCATTATATAGAGCTTTAATTATTAGTTCTAATTGTCAACATTTATAATTATCTGGGATGTGAGGAACTGTCAAGCTCATGTTGGCTTGTGGGCATGTATATAGAAGGTGGTCTTTATTGTCTTAATGGGATAACATTTAACTTAAATATTAGTAACACCATTCCCAAGTATTTTCTTTTTTGGTTTGGTTTAACATAAATTTCATAAGTAGAATAAGCAGAGTAACAAACACGTATGGATTTGTTTCCCTCTAGTTTCTGCCTTGGCTGATGTGATGTGGCTTAGCTTCTTCAAGTTGTTGCCCTTACGTTTATATAATGATGGATGGTAACCTAGAATTGAGTACTAAATTGAGTCCTCTCTTTCCTGAGTTCATTTTGTCAAGGAAATTTTATCACAGCAACAGACATAAAAATAAACCAAGCATGACTGGTTTCATCAAGATGTTTTCACACACACACACACACACACACACACATATATGTATGTATATATCATGTAAACACTTGCCACCCCATTGTTCCCACTTATTTTCCCTAATCTGTGTTGTTTCTATTATCATGTTCTATATACCAGTAGGACTATACAAAATCTAAAGCCAAAAATGAGAGAGCCACTGTTCTTTGAGGTCATGGGTACAACCCCCATGTGGTGATCAGGAAACAACATTTTACGGATTTTCAATGAAGCAAATATACCCCAATAGTAGTGGTTACTGGTGGTCAACAGCAATCCTTGGTAAACTCAACAATCTGCAAATAAATGAGGAAGGAAAAGTCGGGACTACAGGCTGATTTGGGAAGTATGTCCTCAGTAGAGACATAATTTATAAAGCTTAAAATTATGAGCAAGAGTGTAGTATTTAAGGTACTGATGGCAGTCTGGCTGGGATATACAATGAAGAAAAACAACATATGGACTCATGCAATATTTAATTCAACTAGCTAAACTGAATAATATAGAAAGCTCTAGTGAGTCTCACTAAAATTTGCAGTTTAGGATTTCAATCAGTTCAAACCAATACATTTAACATACTGCCAGAAGGGAGAACAGAATGCATCATGCGGATTCTGACATCAGTCTTTGTGGATAAAACTGTCAGTAAATATATTTAAACAAATTCTAGGTCAGTACATTAAAACAGTTGTCACAAAATGAAGCACCATAACACTTAACTCCTTGTTATGTTTTGAAATATTAAAATAAAATACAGATATTTCAACCTTCCTATAAAACGAGAGGTTGAGACTTAATTGAGATTGTTTTCTTTAATATAAAATGATGACATTTTTCAATGTTAGTATCTCAAGCCATAAGATTCCTTGTTTGTTGATGATGTTAAGTCATTTATAGACAATATATAGTCAACTTTTCTCAGCTTAAAGTTTGAGTGTTATAATATGTTCAAAAGAACTGATCAACAAGATTCCAACTAAAAAGAAAGATAATGTCAAGTAGATTTTTAGCTGTTTTACTTTTCCAAGATGGTGTCAAATTTACTTAATGTTGGCCCTTAAATAAAAACTCACTAATGTTCAAATACCTGTAGTATTGTTTATTATTTTGTCAACAAAAATTTACTTGGCATAAAAGATTGTCTAGACGTTTACTTTAAAATGAATCCTAAAACACTGTGTTTTAGAGACAATATAAGAGTCGTCTAGAAAAAAAATGAGATTATTTCTTGTTTTCTAAGTAAAGTTTTGTGATCAGGATGCAAACTGAAACACGTACACAATTTCAGCTCTTGCAAGACAGAGGCAGACAGAATACAGTAAGCTCAGGTGAGCTCAGTTTATACAAGGAGGACCAAGCCAATAATCATTATATTCTGGGACCTTGTCTTAGGAAAATGAAATGATTATTGACATATATTTAAGTGCATATTTATACATGGTCATTTACACTTGAACAGAACAGCTCTCAGTTCTGGACTATACAGTTAGTTGATACTGTTCTTCCTAGGGAGTTGCAATCCTCTTCAGTTCCTTCAGTCCTTCTCCTAGCTCTTTCATTGGGGTCCTCGGGCTCAGTCTGTTGGTTGGCTGTGAGTATCTGCATCTGTATTAATCAGGAGTATACATAGAGGTATCCATGGCTCCAACTATAGATGTAGCAGAGGACAGCCTCCTCTGGCATCAATGAGAGGGGAGGCCCTTAGTCCTGTGGAGACTTGATACCTCAGCATAGGGGGATGCTAGAGGAGTGATGTGAGGATGGGTGTTGGGGAAGCACAATCACAGAGGCAAAAGGGAGGGGGGATGAGATGGGGTGTTTGTGGACGGGATACCGAGAAGAGGGATATCATTTGAAATGTAAAGAAATAAAATTATTAATAAAAGAAAAAAAAAGAAAAGATCACCCACCTTATGGAGAATAAATTGAAAGGAAGTAACTGAAACTTATGTGGGTTTAAGTTTTTAGTTACTTATCTTACATCTAAGATTCTAACCCGAAGTGAGACACAACACGTTTTCCAAACTAGAACAAAGTAAATCATAAATGAAAACAAAACACATATGTGTGCTGCATTAAAGTCCAATGTGTATTAGCCCAGTAAATCTTTATCAAGTGGGATCTACTCATACTCAAGAAAGTGAATAGCCAGAAAATCATGTACTTACAACAGAACACAACACTGAGAATGATATACTGTGACTAAGTAGTATGAATTTGTAAGGCTCACCAAAGTTTTAGCATAATGAATATAGCTTTCTGTACTTTTTCTAGCAATAAGAAAAAACTATGAACATATATTAACATGTATTATATAATGCGTAATAACAAAATAATAGGTTTATATACCTTTAAGCTAACAAAAATACTTATCCATAGAATGCCAGGTAAAGAAGTAGAATACATACCACAGGACAGAAAATAAATACCTTTAAAAGCAACTGATTCCCACATTTGAATTTAAAAACAAGAGATTAGTTTTATAATTGTCATTTATATTAATAAAGAGTCCCTGGAAATGAAATAAATGAAACTATGAATGTAGATTATTTATCCTCATGCCTTGGTACCCAGAACCTCAATATAAGTCTTATCTATTAACTGGAATTTTACAGATGTCACATTGGAAATCAGATGGTAGAAAAAGAAGATATCTAGTTCTCATCATGAGTCATCAAATTTGAAGTACCCAGTATAAGAACTCAAGATGACACAAAGGCCTTAGGAATGCCATTTTCTAAACATTACAGACATTGTATAGCCATTCGCCAACAGGCAACATGGATAGAACAGGGGAAAGAGGCCCAGTGTGCCTTGAATACTTAAGTAAGAACTAAAAACTATACATGGATAAGGAAAAGAGACTTGCAGAGGAGAATCTGTTGATCAAGATAGAAAAGATATAGGGGTAAGTAAGAGTAATCAACACACTCTGCGCACATGCAAGAAAGCAGCGAAGAATAAATTTAATAATAAAAAATAAATGAAAATAATGACTTCAAGTCATCTGAACAAAGCATGTTTTTTAAAATCTATGAAGCATATTTATTTTCTCACACCACTAGAGTTTTATCTCCAGAGAAATGCGTAATGATGTTGGATGACTCTTGTGCTGTAGAGAACTTCACTCTTTAGTCACAGTGTTAAGAGCTCTTGCATAAAACATACTTTCTGACACAAACATAAGCTCAAGAAATAATCCTATCTTACTGTGCTGAAAAAAAAATTTGGCGTATTTCTCCAAGCTGTGTTGAGGAAGCATTTTGAGAACCTTAGGGTCAAAATGAAATTATGTTGCTGACTTTCAACATGGAAGAAGGATATCATTTGCCAAGCAGTGTAGATGGCAGCTACAGGATATGAAGGAAAGGAAATAAATCCCCTAAAGAAAGAACTTTAGCTCTGCCAATTTAAGATTTTTTTAAGACTTGACTTCCCCAAAAAATTTGTAAAATTTTAATATACTCTTTGTAATTTGATAACAATCAAAATCTATACAATAACTTCCAAGAAATCTACTATTTTTATTTGGTTTAATATCCATAGGAGATGAATGCTGAAAACTAGGAGAGTAAGATGATTCTCAAAACTATATAGTGTCTCTTTTATATTGGTTAAAATGAATTTAATTATGATGAAAATCCAAAAGATCTGCTATAAGATTGTTTACAAAGCTAAGGTTAAAATTACCTTGTATTAACACAAATTTCTTATGGGTCTAGAAACTCATTCTATTTCATCTTTAATTGGCAAATAATAATTATGTAGATATATATGGTACATTGTAATATTCTGGTAATTTTAAAATACACAATAATTGAGTCAGATCAATCAATAAATGAATACATGACAAGCATACTTGGTATTGATGGTGAAAATATCTTCCATTGGTTGTTTTTTATTATTTGAATTCATTTACTCCCTATTATTCACTACAGTTACCATTTGGTGTAAACACTCTCTACTGCTTATTCCAGATTTCCAGCTGAAAGTCTGTAGTCTGGTCAGAAACTCTTTTTCTATTTCTTCTGATAGCTGTCATTTCTCCTTCATACTTCTATGACTTTTACTTCCTGCATTCTTTATCTAATTGAGATCATGCAGTCATTACCTCTCCATGCATGACTTCCTTCTCTTTGAAGGATTTATATTTATTTATCAATTTTAATTATGGGTCCTGTGCATATGTACTGGTGGCTATGGATGATGGAGGTTATCAAATGACCTCAGAACTGGAATTACTAGGAATTGTAAACCACTAATGTGGGTACTGGGGACTCAACTCGGGTCCTCTGGGTGAATAATACAGGTTCTTCACTGCTCAGGTATTATTCTAACCTTGTGCTTTGTTTCTTATACGTATCAGAATACCCTTCAGTTTAATTAATAATATCAGCAATAGCATAGCTTTCTCCTTTTTAAGACAAGGATTTTTATATATACCTTGTTTTTTCACAGCCATTGAGATTAATGCTGCAATGACTCAAGCGCACAAGTATGTCATTGGAATACACCTTCTATTGCAGGATCTATTGTTGTAACTATTTTTTTTTACTTTTCTGAACTTATATATTCTTTCCCACTATAAGTATACTAATTTATATTCCCACCAATAAAGACTGAGAACGGTTTTTTCAAATTTCTCGCATATCTTTTCTTTTTTTTAAAGTAAGAGAACATAGGTCTGAACTTTAGGGTTTTACAAGTTTCTACTTGAATTTCATGTATCTGATCTCCTCATAAAGAACAATTTGTCAATGAATCAGTTCAACATGTTTCTTGCTTTTGGAGTACAAACAGTGATCATTATGTTCTTCCATGCTGTTGACTTCATTCCCATAGGCAAGTATTTCACCTTTGAAAGTTTAGTTCAGTTCGGTGAAGAGTCTTATAAACAATGAATGAGTCTCCCTTCTGTAAGCACTATTGTTTCTTAAAGAAAACAGTGGCTTCCTTGAAACTGGCTCCTCTGTCCTGGTATGACTGTCCTCTGAGAGGCTCTGCCAGCCCCTGACTAAGAGTTGCAGATACTCAGAGCCAATCTCTGGACTGGTCTCTGGACACCAATGGATGAGTTGGGAGGAGCTAAATGAGTGGAAGGGGATTGCAACCCCAAAGGAAGAACAACAGTATCAACTAGCCAGACCTTTCAGAGTTCCCAGGGTCTAAACCACCAACCAAAGTGTATTCATGGGCTGTTTCCTGACTACTGCTACATACATAGCAGAGGACTGCCTTATCTGTCAACGGTGGGAGAGTATGTGTTTGGTCCTATGGAGGCTTGATGCCCCCAGAAAAAGGAGATGTTAGAGGGGTGAAGCAGGAATGAATGGGTGGGTGGGTGGGTGGGTGGGGGAGAACCCTCTTTGAGTCACAGAGGAGGGAATGGGTTGGGAGGTTCATTGAGAGGAGGCTGAGAAGGAGGATAACATTTGAAATGTAAACAAATAAAATGATTAATAAATTGTAAAATAGAGAATGAAAGAAATGGTTCCTCTGATATCTGGGACATATGTAAAAAAGCTTTTTCGTACTAACAAGCTAGGAAGTTACTGAAGATAATCAAAGTACTCAGGAATCAATTACACAAGCTCCAATCATCAAAATTTGAAAACTGGAACATCATTAAGAATTGTAACTGCAGTGGATTAGAGCACATCAAAATGTCCTGATTTTATAATGATACCACAAAATAAGAAAAAACAAAACCCTAACTGGTCACCTTATCAAAGCTGGTAGAAAAAAATAATTAGCTATGTTTTTAAAGGTAACCAAAAAATATAATATTGTTTGTGTCTGAAAAACAGAAATGCTGCCTAATCACCTAGCAGATGAATAAATATGCATATTATAGAATCATTCTAGAGAACACAATATATATTGACAAATCACAATTATTATTATTATTATTCAAGTCACAATGAATTAACATATCTTAGCATTGATAATATCAATAGAGCTATCATTATAAAAGAGAGACAAATTTATCTTAAGGACAGATGTATGGCCATATTCTGAAATGTTATACAGAAAACCTTCTAGAAAAATATCAAAAGCAAAAACTTCTAATAGTGATCACAAATCCAATGCCAACTACGTTAGTAATGTAGAGGAGAGATGTTTGCTATGATAAAGGCAGGGAGAAAAGTTGAGAAAAAGCGAATGACATTGAACATTCATTAGACATTTGAAAGGTATCACACAACTATTCATTAATGTTTTGCATGAGAAAATTTTCTGTGGAACTTTCAAAAGTCAAACCAATACAAAAGCAGAAGCGTTTTAGGTAAAATTTATTTAAGGTATGGTACTTCTTTAAAATATTCTTGTGGCAAAGCAATGGCATTGAATTTAATGCTGGTCCTGCTAACGGTGTGTGCAGAAAGTAGAATTGTGTACATGAAGAACACTGATCACACTGGTCACTCGCATTGAAACTGTGTGAACAATAAAAAGACATTCATTATACTTTGCTTTTTATTTTTATATTGAATTTAATTTATTTTATTTCATGATTGGATTTCTCCTTGTAGCCCTGACTATCTGAGAATTCACTCTGTAAACATGGCTAACCTCAAACACTCAAAGATCTGCCTGCCTCTGCCTCCTGAATATTGGGATTAAAGGCATGCATAATCACCATCCAACATACTTTGCAATTTTTATGATGAAACAATACATAATAAAAGATTAGGAAGAGGAGGAGGAAAAGTCTCTGGAAGGATGGCTGAAAACTGCCTCTAGTATTATCCTCTTGCTCCTTCTATTTGTATAGTCAACAAGACTAAAAGATAAAGCTATTTGTATACAAATAGACTACAAGATAAAACTTCTGGGGAAATAAATATATTTAACAAATCTTTATTATTTCCAATGACCACATCTATATTTTCTCTGATTGAGACATTTCTTTATAAAGGTTACATGTTTTGTAATCTAATCTACAATTGTCTGAATCTTCTATTTCCCATTATCCCTAAGATCTAAGTCCATTTCACCTACTAGAACTATAAGGTTTAATTTGGCAGCAGTTGGGAGGCAGAGGCAGGCGGATTTCTGAGTTTGAGGCCAGCCTGGTCTACAGAGTGAGTCCCAGCACAGCCAGGGCTACACAGAGAAACCCTGTCTCGAAAAACCAAAAAAAAAAAAAAAAGGCTTAATTTGGGCTGCAATTTTACAAAATCCTTGCATTAGAAATGATTAAAATGGCTAGCCCATTCTTTCAGTGATAAGATGCAGGTTCTCAGATTGTGTGGGGAAAAAGAAATCCAGAGAGAACACATGCTTAGCAGGGAATCCATCAACTGACCCTTGTTGTGGAGTAAGGTTTATCTCCTCCCATGCCTCTTGGTTCCTATGTGATATTCAACCCTTGCTGGCTGTTTTGGATGTTTTGGATCTGAGGGCTCTTCTGTTCTGCTATCACATGTACTTGCTAGATCTCTGTTATACTTCCTTTTTTAATATTTTATTTATGTATTTAGTTAGTTAGTTAGTTAGTTAGTTAGTTAGTTAGTTAGTGAGTCATCTATTTACTTTACATCTGATCATAACTTCTTCCTCCTCTCACACCAGTTCTTCTGTGTCACTTCTCAACCCCCCATCCACCCCACCTCCCACTCTCCTGAGATAAGGGAAGGTCTTCCATGGATATCAAGCAAACTTGTCATACCAAGTTGCATTAGAAATGAGGTACATCTTCTTCTATTGAGGCTAGACAAGGCAGCCCAGTTAGGGGAAATAGATCCAAAGGCAGGCAACAGAGTTAGAGACAGATATCCCAAAAGAGCTATGACATGACTATCCTAGACTTTGCTCTTCTAGGGATATCTTATTGTCCTGTTTCTTTTTCTTGTAAGTTCTCCTTTATTTTGTTGCTACTGTTATTTGTTTGGAGTTTTTTCTTTGGTTGGTTTATTTGATTTGGTTTTTGTTTTTTGAGACAGGCTTTCTCTGGGTGTCTCTGACTATCCTAGAACTTGCTTTATAGACAAACTGTCCCTGAATTCAGAGATCCACTTGTCCTGCTTCCCAGGTGCTTGGATTAAAGATATACTCTCCACCACTACCCAGCAGGTGCTCCTATATTTTGGATGCATGAGAAATGACATACTCTTTTCTTTTTATAATATGTTTTAGTTGAGATAGAATTATGTTGGGGTATGTTTTTGTACAGTGTGTATCTGGATGCTGATTTCTGTGCCCCAGAGATCTGATTGCAGTCCAAATTTGGTATTGTATTATCATTATTATGAAGCATTTCCCAGACTCATTATTTTGTAAAGCATTGTTCTCCATCATCTTCTGGTTGGCCAATAAAGATTTGGTCTGTCTATAAACTGGCAGGACAAAAGAGAATGGGGCTTCTGTGCCCTGAGTAAGCAAGTGAAAGACTCAGGTGGGCCCGCAGGGTCACCATGGGGACACAATGAAGACGGAGGTGCCAGAGAGAGAATAAAATGACAGGTAATGCCAACTGGTTGGGAAGTGACTGGGAAGTAGTCTAGACCAGCAGGGTAGGGTTAGAATAGTTCCCCTGTTACAGTGATCAAAGCCTTTTGATAAATATAAAGGTCTCTGTGTCATTATTCAGGAATAAGGGCAGGGGTAGAAAAGCCCTGAACATTTATATTTGGCATCCAACACGTTAGACAGAGATTCCAAACTTAGATAGTTCCAAGTTTAGAGCAGGAGAAAAGTTCAGGACACTGGAGCTGGGTCACAAACAGTGAGCAAGTGTCAGGAGAGGCCTAATGCAGTTCCTCTAAGAGCCCCTACAATGCTGGCTGCCTGATACTTAAATGGGGCTTATGAACAGTAGGAAGCAAACAGAGCAACTGAGATCATCCACTCCAGTGAGGGTGGCTGGGCAGAGACTCAGGGAGAAGTTGCTACAGGTTCTCCTGAGCTTGGCATGGCCGGTCGGCCCAGTCCTGTCTTGAAGGAAACCAGCAGCTCAGGCTACAGCTACTTAAGTGCTTCCTAGGGACAACAACACTTGGTGGACTGCAGAACCATGCTTTCCCAGTGAGCAAAAGGGTCTTGTGGAGAGGAGGTGCACCACACCAGGAGGTGTGAGCTAAACAGCAGGATGTCTGAGCTGAACAACAGAAGCCAGATACAAACAGAAACAGAAATTTGAGAACAGATAAAGGTTAAAAAATAGATCAGGTAAAAATGTTTGGATTTATTATAGAATTCTAAAGAAAGATAGATTTTGAGTATAAAACATCATAGATAGATGGAAATAGTTTGAGACTAATAAAATAAAGTCTATAAAGAGAGAATTAAATAATCTTAAAAGGAATAAGTCACATAAAATTGAAAATAATAAATTAGGGTGTTTTAACCCTATATACAGCTATATAATAGATAAGTAATGCTGTAATGGCTTTAAAAAAAAGTAAGCAAAGGAAAGGAGATAAATCTTAACTGAAATTGACACAGTAATGAGTATGACTCTTTTCATGTTAGTATTTATTGTTTTAGTCTTAATTCCCATAGCAGCTTTCTATGCCTTTTCAAAGCAAAGGGCTTAAGAAATACAAGAAAAGAATAAAGACGGAAAGTGAGGACAAGCCTTAGAAGAAAAGTAATAAATACTTATAAATAAAAAAGATACTCAGAGACAGGGGAATCAAGAAAAGAGTCTACTGAGCCACCATATGAAAAACTAAAGAAATCCAGCCAAAGCTTGTTAGAAAACTTCCCTTTGCTTATCTGGTCACTGTATGACAAGTTCCAGCAGACAATGGCCACACCAAGGTTATGAAAAAATTAGATGGCACTCCATACATATGATGTATTTGAAAAATGTAAAGAGAATGTTATCCCATGTGGTATACATTCTCTCAATGTATTCATTCACGAAGCAGATATTAAATTCTTGGGTGATTCCTAATAGAATACCCCTTCCTCCCCCCACAAGACTAGAAAGATAATGACAAAAGCAATTTTAGAACCTAGTCCTCAATTACAGTGAAACCATGGTGGAGAGAAGAAGCTAAGGGAATAGAACAGAGAAAAGGAGCCATCGGTATCAATAAGATTGGTTTCTAAGATCGGTTGCTAGGTAAAAGTCCATATGCTGAGGTATACATACAAATAGAATAAGATTTTGTAACCTTAGCATTATACTATGTGGACTACATGGACGCTTTAAGTGCTTTGAACAATTTTGAAGAAACAAGAAAAAGATTTGAATCATTTACTAAGATTATGCAAGGTCAAAATTAAGCATTCACTGATGTTTTACAAAGACTGACTCTATTTGTAAATAGAACCATAACAGATCCAGAAGCTAGAAAAGCACCAATTGAATCTTTAGGTTTTGAAAATGATAATGTTGAGTGTAAAAGGCTGTCATGACCCTAAAGGCAAGATCAGCACCAATAGATGAAAGGATTAGAGATATAGCTAGTATTGGTGCCCATTCATATGATAGAACTATAATAGGAGTTCTCTAAAGATTTTGATAAAATCCAAATTGTCAAATGTCTTAGTTATGGTAAGCAAGGACATTTTGAAAGGAACTATATGTAGAACCAATGTGATTCTGAAAGGAGGCCTGAGCCTTCTGGAATATGAAGAAGATGAGGTAAAGGCAAGCATTGGCTTTGGATGTTGATCAACAAGAGAAAACCAGGGTAACCTCTTATTAGGACATAACCTCTCATAGGCCCCAATATCAGATTTGAATCAGCTATTTCAGGTCATCAGCAAAGAAACTCATCCACAGAAAAATTCCATAACACTGCTCGGTATATAGACATTAATAACCCAGATGCCAAAGTCAGAACATCTTTAATAGTTAAACAAAATAAAAACAACAACAAAAACAACAACCACAACAACAACAAAGAAATCAAAACGGACCAAAACCTAAATATTTTGGCAAACCTCTAGTGATGATCATAGGCCAAAATTATTTATAAATGATGTGAAAATTGAAGGGATGGTAGGTGAGGGAACAGATATAGCCATAATATCGCCAACATCTTGGCCTCCAGATTTGCCTCTTTAGGAGGTAATTATTCAATTTATAGGGTTTGTAGCTTTATCATAGATAAAAAACAAAGTGTAAAATGGTTTAAATGTATAGATCCAAGAGGTCTAATATGGAAATTAAAGTCATCAGTGGATAATATAGCCATGAATTTATGGAGAAGAGGTCTATTGAAACAATGCAAAGCTTTCAGTTACAAGACATAAAATAGAATTGGTCCCTGAGGTAGGTATTGAAAAAATAATCCAGAAATAGTCACAGAATGTCCCAATTGTCCATAAACAGAACACAGCAGAGATTGACTTTCCCACTTTATATGGGGAAGCCACTACTGAGAGAACACCAACAGTCCTACCACTTCGCAAACATCTTTGAGTAGAACAATAAGCTATTATGAAAAATTTACGGGTACTAGGCTAGTCCAAGAGCAGCTGCTGGCTCAAATTACAGAAGAGCCCACGAGCCCCTGGAATTCTTGTATATTTGTCATTAAAAAAAAATCTGAAAAGTGGAGGATGTTAACAGATTTGAAAGCAATTCAAAAATCTTTGAGCCAATGAGCTCTTTATACTTTAGCATCCCATTGACTTCTTTGTTATATAAGGCATGGAATATTATAATAATTAATTTAAAAGTTGTTTTTCCCCTCAATCCCTTTGAAAGAACATGATAAAGATTTGCTTTCTTAATACTTACTTATAATAATATTTGTCCAATAAAAGGGAATCATTGAAACATTCTTCCACAAAGAATGTTGAATAGTCCAACTTTATATCAATATTGTATATGACAGCCATTGGAAATAATTCACAAGCAGTTTCATCAACCCATAATTGATAATTATATGGATGATATCTTGCTGATTGATTCAGATGCAGATACTTTAGAGAAAAAAAAAGTTTGATGAAGTAAAGAGAATTTTACCTTTTGGAGGATTAAACTTGACCCTTATAAAAAATACATAGAAGAGATTCTATTAATTATCTAGGATATAAGATAGGTCTGCAGAATATCCAACTACAAAATGGACAGATAGAATATACCAATTAAGAACATTTGGTGATTTTCAAAAGCTGTTGGATAATATTAATTGCCTAAGTCCCATAATTGGATTAACTACTCAAGAGTTAGTTCATTTAGTTCAGGTATATAAGGATTTGACTAGTTCAAGAAAATTATCATCTGAGACTGAAGGAGAATTGGTTCTGGTAGAAAAGAAATTATAATATGCACATGTAGATCATTTGCATCCAATGATATTTTATATTTTAGTTATTTTTGCATTCTACTCATTCTCCCACAGGAATTCTTAGACAGAAAGAAGATAGTATCTTAGAATGGGTATTTTTACTACACAAACAGAACAAAAATTAAAAACCTATATAGGAAGGTTTTCTGAATTGATTCTAAAAGGAAGCTGAGACTTCATCAATTAGAAGGAATTCACCTAGCATAAATTCTCATACTGTTTACTAATGCTGAAATTGCCTCATTATGAATAAACACTCATAAAGAGCTTACAGTAATTTGGGGGGAGAGATTAACAATAAACACCCTAAAGCAAGCAACTTCAGTTTAAAAACATAACTTATTGGATTCTTCCTCATAGAGTAAAAGGGACACCAATATATGGAGTCCCTACCTGCTATACTTATGTAAATCAATATGGAAAGGCAAATTATAAGTCATTAATAATAAGTAAAATAGCTCAGAGCCCCATGATTCAGTTCAGTTATATGCCATTCATATGGTATTATTAGATTTTCTAGAGTCTCTTAAATATAGTTACCAACTCTCAATATGTAGAAAGACTTGTTTTACATATAAAAACTGCTTAACTTATTCTGGATGATTCAGAATTAACTTTGCTATTTATTAAACTACAAAAGTTAATCAAAAATATAAATCATCTATTGTATATTACACATATGAGATCCCATATCGGACTACTAGAGCTTCTAGCTCAGGCAATGATGAAATTGATCAGCTATTAATAAGAAATGTTCTAGAAGCTTCAGAATTCCATAAGAAAACCCATGCTAATAGCAAAGGTTTAAAGAAATCGTTTTCTATGATTTAGCAACAAGACAACAGAATATCCTATTTGTTCTTTGTATAACCAAACTCCATTACCTACAGAGAATCTAAAAGGTAACCACAGAAATGAAATATGACAAATGGATGTGTTTCATTTCACAGCATTTGGGAAAATTATGTGTACCATAATATAGATCCATAGTCAGTATTTCAACAGCAATTGGTTTAAGTTCTGAAAAGGCTGATTCTGTAACTACATGTTTATTTGAAGTTATGATTATTGTGGGAATAACTGTACAAATTAAGACTGACAATGTCCCAGAAAATTTCTCTAATAGAATGAAATGGTTTTTGCATATTGCCACATAAAGCATATTGTAGGTATATCTCAAAATCCTACAGGACAAGCAGTTATAGAGTGATATATCAGGAATATAAAAGAGATGTTTAATAAACGGGAAGGAGTAACAAAGACCCTTAGAGATAGATTACATAGTGTTTTATTAATTCAAAACTGTTAAATACTAATGAGCAAAAACAACACCTGGTAAAAGACATTGGATTATTGGGGAAAAGGTGATGAATTAGACCAGCCTATTTATCTTAAGGATGTCTTAACTTGAGAATGGAAGGTGGAGATGTGTTATATTGAGGGAGAGTTTTTGCCTTTGTTTCAACAGGAGAAGAAATGTTATGTATTCCTTCAAAATTAGTAAAGATCAGATTTGATCAGGAAAGCCCTGGAAAGCCCTGGATGTAGACATGAAAACAACAACAACAACAACAACGGTAATCTTTTGGTAATCCTTTTACACAGGAACAGCTCTGAGATGGGCTGAGACATAAAAATGTCTCTGCATGGTTAATAAATTTTGTAGGCTACAGAGTCCTCAGGAATTATTATTACATATTATTATATGGCATGGGTGGAAATTTATACTACAGTTTGGCTACAGAGTCCAAGCTGACTTATAATTTATAAATTAATAGATGCTTTTCACCTGTTCAAACAAATAAAGTAGAGGATCATCTTTAGCTGAATTCTGCACAGCGTGCTTTCAATATGTGCTCTAATGTTGCAGAGAAACCTTGAAATTTTATATATTAATACAATTAATGCAGAAATGTGTATCAGCTTCGAATGTGCAAACGTTTACAGAGCAAAATGACCAGACAACAAAGAATGAAAACAAAAGTAGCCCAGTTGATCCTACCTCTCAGAGTGCCACAATAGCTTATTCTTCAAGAATCTATATCCAGAACAATCCAAAACAGCTAGCTAAGATTGTCCAGCCTCACAGATTGTTCCAGCCAAGACTTCAGAAAAGCTCTGCACTTTCCCATCACACAGAGACTGGACAGCAAGTAGCTCTCCCAAGACTTGGTTATTATCCAAATTTTCTTAGGATCCTCAAAATACAACATCACCCACAGACAGCAGGAAGAAATTGTAAGAGAATGACACACCATTCACAAAAAAATGGGGTGGGTGGTTTTAGGTCACTTGATGGTTAATCTGTGTTTGTCATCATTTAAATGATGGTGTTCACAAGTTGTTAATTGTTATGGTCAGGAAGGAAACAAAGTAAAGGAGGTTAAATCCAGAGATTTCATTCTCTCTTTCTTTTTCTTTCCTCTATGCTTTCTTTCCTATCTAGTGTTATGGGAAGAGAGCAGAAAAGAGATGAAAAGAAAAGGGAGGGAGATAAAAAGGGCAGACTACAGGAATGATAGGATAAAAGGGAAGATAATAGAATCTACTTATAAACTAAAGAACACCAACAAGCCAAATATTTATATACTGGTTTGGAATTTTGTATATTGATACAAGTTTAAGGTTATTTTTGCTATAATATACTGCACTATGATTCAAATCTTGTTTAAAGTATTGCACCTATGCAATTCATTTAACACTGTAATGAGAAGTCCTAGACTTATTTAAGCTGCTATTGCAAAGTGTTTAGTGAAATTAAGAAATGCATGTTAGTAGTCAATCAAACTTGTGGTTGTGTTAGGTACTTCTAGTTTAGTTAAAAAAAGAAGTAAGATTTATATAGGATCCTGTAGATGTTTTCAAATTAAGCAGAATTAGTATGTAGTTAGATATTCTATACAGAGATAGATGGTCTTAGAAAAAAACCTTAGTGATCTACAGAATATGGCCTTTAAAGGTATTTTATGTACAAAATGCCTTTCATGACAATGAGTCATGTCTGCCCCTAGAAGCATCCCCATTCTACTTCAAAGAAGATGATGGGCATTGAAGAACCTCCATATGGAGTTATCTTCAAATGTGGAAAGCTAGATACTGGGCAAGAAACTGCCTTTGTCTCAACTACAGACAACATGTTTTCCAAGCTATGGACAAACAGGAAACAGAAGAAATCAACTGCTGGACTTTGTAAGGACAAGGTAGGCAAATCCTTCATATTCCTTGCTTCATAGAAAAGTCTGTCATATTCTGGGCCAGAAGGCCAACAATCTATGCTCTTGTGTGGCACAGAAACCTTGGAAGCCAGGTATCTCCGTCATTTCTACAGGACTTGAAGCTTCTTACTTTTCTCTTACTGTTTACTCGAGTAATAATTGTACTCATCAGGTCTCTGATAGAATTGAAGACTAGAGAGTTTCAGTTTCACAATGAAACTTAAGTTGTTTGGGATTAAGGAAAATATTTTAAAATCTATAAAGATATTTACAGTCTAGTAAATGCAAGTTATGCTAGAAAATGATTTAAGTACAGAACTTTGAACTCACCAAGTTAAGATAAACAGTATAGTACTTTCCCCATGGTTGTCTAATTTAAATTATTGCAGTATCTGCCCATTTATAGCCCTGGAATCCCTTAAATAAATATAAAGGTCTCCATGTCATTATTTGAGAACAAGGTCAGGCATAGCAAAGCCCTGAACTTTTATATAATCATATCACTTTCTCTCTTTTTTCCTTCCATTTGTCCCCTCTAAGGTACCATTCAATCAATCCCTCTGATCCCCTGATTAGCATGTTAATAGCTTTAATTTATTATATTTTATTTTGTTTTATTTTATTTCAAGTAGGTCACTGTTATTGCTCATAGAGTTTGTAGCTATGTGATATTAATGATTAATTTCCATTCGGATAGCTTTCCCTCAGAGTCCTTTCAAATACAATGAATGCTAGTCAATACTTAGACATCAGCTTGGTTTCCCTGGTTTGTTTACATATGTAGTTGACATTTCAACAACAGAGCCATTAAACTGAGGAGAGTAGATAGTAGCCTTGGCAAATAGCCCATGATGCTTGGAAATTTTTATAGAACTCCATTGACAAAAATTATTTGGCAAAATATAACCTATTCTGGTTCTGTTGTCTTATTTGGTGGCATAAAGAATTGTCTTTCCTATTTGGTAACTCCATTTAGGTTTAAATTGCCAACTGTAGTTATTTCATTGGATTTTACATATGTCTTTAACTGTTGGTATTCCCTCTTTTACCTACTCTTCTGTGAAACTGTGGAAATCCTGAGGTGTTTGGCCACGCCCCAGAGACCTGACACGGGGTCTCCAGGCCCAGGTAGAGGGCAGGGAAATAGGTCTCTGCCTCAAGATTTACCTAAAGGCCCTGGCCCCCCCGCCCCTCTCCTGCTTCCAATATAAACAAACACCTTCTGGCATGTTATGGGAATCGCCATGTCAATAAATCTGGACGACTTCAATTCTACGTGTCTCTTGTAATTCTGGACTCATTGTGTAAGTGAAAAACTCACGCGAGGCAGGGGTGGGGGAGAAGCCTTACAGTAACGGTCCATGCATCACCTTCGCGGAACCCCACTCAGCCGCGGCAGCAGTACACTAGCGTGACCCGCCCCACATACCACCGGGTATGCAGTGTCCTGGCATCGAACTCTTTCCCCACACCCTCAGTTCGCCAGTGGTCTGCCCTGCTGAGTCTCACTGGGAAGTGCCGTAGCACCCGACAAGCACGTCCCACGCCCCTGCCCGTGACCCCCATGCTTGAGTTTTGACCCGCACACTTCCTCCCCTATCTCTACTTTATTCTGCTACCCTAGTTTACCTTTCATCACTCTATAAAATTTATTCTATTTCCTCTTCTTTGAGAGATCTCTACTTTCGCTGTCTTATTAGGCACTTAACCTCTATGGTCATTAGAATTTGAGCACATATATCAAAGGATTAAAAGCTAACATCAACATATAAGACAAAAACTTAAATATTCTGGAGCTAAGTTAATCGATGGTCCCTCTTTGCTAAGAACTTAAATTCCACTATACTCCTGGGCTGAGTGAGGCCCATCTAGAGGAAACATACACAACTTATGAGACTGGACCAAAGCCTCAGATGCCAACTAAATTATTTTAAAAATATGAAACTTGGTCCTGGAAAGATGCCTCAGTATAATAAAGCATTGCCACCAAACATGATGACCTGATGACCTGGGACCAGAAGATGAAAAGATAAAACTGACTCCTGCAAATAGTCTTCTGTTGTCCACATGCATACCCAAATATGCATATACATGCACACGCACATGCACACACATACAAACACATAAATGTGTGAGCCAAATAATTAAAAATTTGAAATAAAAATTTAAATTAATAAAATATGAAACTAAATAGTATATTTACCAATTGTTCAAAGCTATGTTGCAGAGTGGGCAAAAATGTATCAACTATATAGTTATGGGGCTAGTATTCCATTCATTGCCAAAACTTTTTTTATTGGATGTTTTATTTACATTTCATATGTTATCCCCTTACCCCATCCCCGACCCACCCAAGAACCCCCTGTCCCCTCACCCCCCCTCCTGCTTCTCTGCAGATGTACCCCTACCTACCTCCCCATTCCCACCTCCCCACCCTAAAATTCCCAACCCCTGGGCATCCAGCCTTCATGAAACCAAGAATCTCTTCTCCCACCTATGCCCAGAAGGGCCCTCCACCCTTACATATACAGCTGAAGCCATGGATCCCTCCCTAAGTGCTCCCAGGCTGGTGGTTTAGACACTGGGAGCTCTGGTTGGTTGTTGTTGTTGCTCTCCTCATGGGACCTCAAACCCTTTCAGCTCCAACAGTCTTCACTCTAACTCCTCCTTTGGGAACCCCATGATCAGTTCAATGGCTAGCTGTGAGCATCTGCCTCTGAATATGTCAGACTCTTGCAGACCTCTGAGGAGACATCTATATCAGGCTCTTAACAGCATGAACTTCCTGACATCCACATCAGCATCTACCTTTGGTGACTGCAAATGGGATGGATACTGAGGTGGAATGGTCTTCAAATGGCCCCTCCTTCAGTTTCTGTCCCTCACTTTGTCTCCATATTTGCTCCCTTGAGTATTTTGTTGCTCTTTCTAAGAAGGACTGAAGCAACTCCACTTAGTCTTCCTTCTTCATGAGCTTCATGTGGCCTGTGAGTTGAATCTTGGATATTTCAAGGTTCTGGGCTAATATCCAATAATCAGTGAGTGAATACCATGTGTGTTCTTTTGTGATTGGCTTACCTCACTCAGGATGATATTTTCTAGTTCCATCCATTTACCTAGGAATTTCTCGAATTCATTGTCTTTAATAGCAGAGTAATACTCCATTGTGTAAATGTACCACATTTTCTGTATCCATTCCTCAGGTGAAGGACATCTAGGTTCTTTCCAGCTTCTGGATATTATAAATAAGGCTGCTATGAACATAGTTGAGCATATGTCCTTGTTATATGTTAGAGCATCTTCTGGATATATGCCTAGGAGTGGTATACCTGGATCCTCAGGTAATGCTATGCCCAATTTTCTGAGGAGCCGCCAGACTAATTTCCAAAGTGGTTGCATCATCTTGTAGTCCCACCAAAAATGGAGGAGTGTTCCTCTTTCTCCACACCCTAGCCAGCATCTACCATCACCTGAGTTTTTTAATCTTAGCCATTCTGACTGGTGTAAGATGGAATCTCAGGGTTGTTTTGATTTGCATTTCCCTGATGACTAAGGCTACTGAACATTTCCTTAGGTGCTTCTTGGCCATTAGAGTTTCCTCAGTTGAAAATTCTTTGTTAAGCTCTATAACTCATTTTAAATAGGGTTATTTGGTTGTCAGGAGTCTAATTTCTTGAGTTCTTTGTATATATTGGATATTAGCCCTCTATCAGATGTAGGATTGGTAAAGATCTTTTCCCAATTTGTTGGTTGTTGATTTGTCCTATTGACAGTGTCCTTTGCTTTACAGAAACTTTGGAATTTTATGAAGTCCCATTTATCAATTCTTGATCGTAAAGTATTTGCCATTGGTGTTCTGTTCAGGAACTTATCCCCTGTGCCTAAGTATTCAAGGTTCTTCCCCGTCTTATCTTCTATTAGTTTCAGTGTATCTGGTTTTATGTGGAAGTACTTTATCCATTTAGACTTGAGCTTTGTACAAGGAGATAAGAATGGATCAATTTGCATTCTTCTACATGTTGTCCTCCAGTTGAACCAGCACCATTTGTTGAAAATGCTGTCATTTTTCCACTGGACAGTTTTAGCTCCTTTGTCAAAGATCAAGTGACCATAGGTGTGTGGGTTGATTTCTGGGTCTTCAATTCTATCCCATTGATCTTCCTGCCTGTCTCTGTACCAATACCATGTAGTTCTTATAACTATGGCTCTGTAGTACAATTTGAGGTCAGGAATGGTGATTCCTCCAGAAGTTCTTTTATTGTTGAGAATAGTTTTCGCTACCCTGGGTTTTTTGTTATTCCAAATGAATTTGAGAATTTCCTTTTCTCTGTGAAGAATTGATTTGGGATTTTAATAGGAATTGCATTGAATCTGTAGATTGCTTTTGGCAAGATGGCCATTTTTATTATATTAATCCTGCCAATCCATGAGCATGGGAGATCTTTCCATCTTCTGAGATCATCTTTGATTTCTTTCTTCAGGGACTTGAAGTTCTTGTCATACAGATCTTTCACTTGCTTGGTTAGAGTCACACCAAGGTATTTTATATTATTTGCGACTATTGTGAAGGGTGTTATTTCCCTAATCTTTTTTTCAGTCTGTTTATCTGCCATGTAGAGGAAGGCTACTGACTTGTTTGAGTTGATTTTTTAACCAGCCACTTTGCTGAAGTTGTTTATCAGGTTTAGGAGTTCTCTGGTGGAAGTTTTGGGGTCACATAAGTATACTATTATATCATCTGCAAATAGTGATATTTTGACTTCTTCCTTTCCTATTTGTATCCCTTTGGCTTCTTTTTGTTGTCAAATTGCTCTGACTAGGACTTCCAATACTATATTGAATAGGTAGGGGGAGAGTGGGCAGCCTTGTCTAGTCCCTGATTTTAGTGGGATTGCTTCAAGTTTCTCTCCATTTAGCTTGATGTTGGCTACTGGTTTGCTGTAAATTGCTTTTACTATGTTTAGGTATGGGCCTTGAATTCCTGATCTTTTCAAGACTTTTATCATGAAGGGATGTTGAATTTTGTCAAATGATTTCTCGGCATCTAGTGAGATGATCTTGTGGTTTTTTTCTTTGAGTTTGTTTATATAGTGGATTACATTGACTATTGAACCATCCCTGCATTCCTGGGAAAAAGCCTACTTGATCATGTTGGATGATTGTATTGATGTGTTCTTGGATTCGGTTTGCTAGAATTTTATTGAGTAATTTTGCATCAAGGCAGATTGGTCTGAAGTTCTGTTTCTTTGTTGGGTCTTTGTGAGGTTTGGGTATGAGTGTAATTGTAGCTTCATAGAACGAATTGGGTAGTGTTCCTTCTGTTTCTATTTTGTGGAATAGTTTGAAGAGAATTGGCATTTGGTCTTCCTTGAAGGTCTGATTGAATTCTTCACTAATACCATCTGGTCCTGGGCTTTTTTTGGTGGGGAGACTTTTAATGACTGCTGCTATTTCCTTAGGGGTTATGGGACTGTTTAGATGGCTTACTTGCTCCTGATTTAACTTTGGTACCTGGTATCTGTCTAGGAAGTTGTCCATTTCATTCAGTTTTTTTTTAGTTTTGTTGAGTATAGGGCTTTGTAGTAGGATCTGATGATTGTTTTGAATTTCTTTAGTTTCTGTTGTTATGTCTCCCTTTTCAGTTCTGATTTTATTAATTTGGGTACTGTCTCTGTGCCCTCTGGTTAATCTGGCTAAGGGTTTATCTACCTTGTTGATTTTCTCAAAGAACCAGCTCCTGGTTTTGATGATATTTTGTATTGTTCTTTCTGTTTCTATTTGGTTGATTTCATTGGTTCCCTGAGTTTGATTATTTCCTGCCTTCTACTCCTCTTGGGTGTATTTGCTTCTTTTTGTTCTAGAGGTTTGAGTTGTGCTGTCAAGTTGCTAGTGTGTGCTCTCTCCAGTTTCTTTTTGTACGCATTAGAGGTATGAGTTTTCCTCTTAACAGTGCCTTCATGGTGTCCCACAAGTTTTGGTATGATGTGTCCTCATTTTCATTAAATTCTAAAAAGTCCTTAATTTCTTTCTTTATTTCTTCCTTGACCAAGTCATCATTGAGTAGAGAGTTGTTAAGTTTCCATGTACATGTGTATTTTCCATTGGTTTTGTCATTATTAAAGCCAGCCTCTGTCCATGGTGATCTGATGAGATGCAAGGGATTATTTCAATCTTTTTGTATCTGTAGAGGCCTGTTTTGTGACCAATTATATGGTCTATTTTGGAGAAGGTGCTGAGGTGCTGAGAAAAAGATATATTCTTTTGTTTTAGAATGAAATGTTCTATAGATACCTGTTAAGTCCATTTGGTTCATAACTTCTGTTAATTTCAAAGTGTCTCGGTTTAGTTTCAGTTTCCATGATCTGTCCATTGCTGAGAGTGGGGTGTTGAAATCCCCCACTATTATTGTGTGAGGTGTAATGTGTGTTTTGAGCTTTAGGAAAGTTTCTTTTATGTATGTAGGTGTCCTTGCATTTGGAGCATAGATGTTCAGAATTGAGAGTTCACCTTGGTAGATTTTTCCTTTGATGAGTATGAAGTGTCCTTCCTTATGTTTTTTGATTACTTTTGGAAAATTGTTTTCCATCCTTTTATTCTGAGGTAGTGTCTGTCTTTGTCACTGAGGTGTGTTTCTTGTATGCAGCAAAATTCTGGGTCCTGCTTGTGTATCCTGATAGTCTGCATCTTTTTATTGGGGAATTGAGTCCATTGATGTTAAGAGATATTAAGGAAAAATGTTTGTGACTTCCTGTTATTTTTGTTATTAGAAGTAGAATTATGTTTGTATAGCTATCTTCTTTTGGAGTCTTCTGGCTTTTATATTCTCTGGTGAAAAGTCTGATGTAATTCTTATAGGTCTGCCTTTATATGTTACTTGACCTTTTTCCCTTACTTCTTTTAGTATTTTTTCTTTGTTTTGTGCATTTGATGTTTTGATTATTATGTGACAGGTGGTATTTCTTTCCTGGTCTAGTCTATTTGGTGTTCTGTAGGCTCTTGTATGTTTATGGGCATCTTGTTCTTTAGGTTAGGGAAGTTTTTCTCAATAATTTTGTTGAAGATATCTACTGGCCCTTTAAGTTGGGAATCTTCACTCTCATATATACCTATTACCCTTAGGTTTGGTCTTCTCATTGTGTCCTGGATTTCCTGGATGTTTTGGGTTAGGCACTTTCTGCATCTTGCATTTTCTTTGACAGCTGTGTCAATATTTTCCACGGTATCTTCTGCAAATGAGATTCTCTCTTATATCTCTTGTATTCAGTTGGTGATGCTTGTGTCTACGACTCCTGATCTCTTTCCTGGGTTTTCTATCTTCATGGTTGTCTCTCTTTGAGATTTCTTTATTGTTTATATTTCCATTTTCAGATCCTGAATGTTTTTGTTTAATTCCATTTTTGTGTTTTCTTGCAGTTCTTTAAGGAATTTCTGTGTTTCCTCTTTAAGTGCTTCTACCTGTTTACTTGTACTCTCCTGTATTTCTTTAAGGGAGTTACTTATGACCTTCTTAAAATCCTCTATCATCATCATGAGACGTGATTTTAATTCTGAATCCTGCTTTTCCGGTGTGTTGGGGTGTCCATTGCTTGCTATGGTGGGAGAACTGGGTACTGATGATGCCAAGTAACTTTGGTTTCTGTTGCTTATGTTTTTGTGCTTGCCTTTCGCCTTTTGCCTTTTTAGTGTTACCTGCCCTCACTGTGTAAGACTGGAGTCTGTATTTCCAGTTATCTTGCTTGTGTCAGAGCTCCTCAGAGTCCAGATGTCTCTGTGGTCTTATGATCCTAATCTCCTGGGTGGAGGAACTCCTGGGACTCGGGTCACCTCTGGGATCTGGAAATCTTCTGCTCTGAGTGCAGTGGTTCCTCTAGATGGCTCAGGATATGATGTCTCCACAAGTGCAAACCAGCTAGGTGTCTGCTGCTCTGAGTGCAGTGGCTCCTCCACTGCTTGGAGTGCAGTCTCTCCTCTAGGATGGCTCAGGATTCAGTATTTCCACAGGAGCAGACCAGCTATGTGTCTGCCCCAGCCAAAAGAACCAGGCAGAGGCAGAAGGGAAGTGGAATTCTGGAGGCACGGGTTTTGGGTAGCTAGTGGGTACTAAGCGTCCCTGGCTCCCAGATATAACTTGGGGCGTAGGGAATGAGATGGGGTTCTTACCGGCTGCTCTGAGTGCAGTCTCTCCTCTAGGGTGGCTCAGGATTCAGTATCTCCACAGGAGCAGACCAGCTATGTGTCCACTGCTCTGAGTGCAGTCTCTCCTCTAGGATGGCTCAGGATTCAGTATCTCCACAGGAGCAGGCCAGCTATGTGTCCACTACTCTGAGTGCAGTAGCTATTCTAGGATGGCTCAGGATTCAGTATCTCCACAGGAGCAGACCAGCTATGTATTTCACTGCTCTGAGTGCAGTCTCTCTTCTAGGATGGCTCAGGATTCAGTATCTCCACAGGAGCAGACCAGCTATGTGTCTGCCCCAGTCAAAAGGACCAGACAGGGGTGGAAGGACACCAACACTTTCTTTACTTCACTCGTTCTCAGAGTTTTGTCTTTTGATATGTAGTGTGATGCAAAATACTGACCACCAAGACCTCATTGACACAGAGATAAGCAGGTCTACAAGTAGACCCCAGTGATGCTGTGTAAACTTGCAACACCTAGTTATCCCTGGTAGACAAATAGGTAGATGATAGGTTCCTATCATCTGTAGCTTGGCCGAAGAGAGATAGGTGAATTTTGTGGTTGACAGGCTTGGGCTCAGAGGCAGGAACTACAAGAAAGAGAAAGGGAAGAAGATGGAGAGAAGAGAGATGCCATCGGGTAGGGGAGTTATAAAAATATGACCATGAGGGCTGGCCAATTAGAGTTAAGAGCAGCCCAGCAGTTCAGATGAAACACATAAATTTAAAACTTGGGGTTATAGATATGGAAGGAGACATAATAGCATGGGGGTGTCGATATCTATCCAGCCCTAATTCACTAAAGGCAAAATATTCTTACAAATATTTAAAAGTTGTGTTTCTTTTAACTGGTAACTGAATGATCAAAAGCTGAGCAGAAACCCCAATTTGAGCATAAAAATCTACTATAAAACATGCAAATAATCCTCTGTTACCTAGATGCATATCCAAACACACACACACAAACACACACACACTGTGAAAAATACATTTATTTTTAAATAAGAAAAATGTAAAATAAATAAAATATAAAATTATATAGTATATATACTAATTGTTCACTTCTTATGATGTAGAGTTGGAAAAAAAATGATCAACTATGTAAAGTTACGCAGCTAATAAACCTTTTATTGCAAACATTCTCTTTGCTTCACTGTTTCTCACAGTCTACATAAACTGTTAAATTAATTCTTTTATTTCACTTATTTATTTAACTTTATTTCATGGTGATGTTGATTGAATCCAGACCTCACTTATGCCATGTACATGTTCTAGCAGTGAAGATATGGTGGCAGCCAAACTCGTGAATTTCATTTAATATTTGTAGTTTTCCATAACCAGTGCTTTGTCCTCTCTCATAATAGAGCTGACAATGTCCTCTCTATGTTGTATAATTATCATTTTATACATGTAGAAAATCTCTATTAAACCATTCATTTCTCTTCTCCTTTTTCTGAAGAGGAACAAGTATTCAAAAGTGTTGCTCAATTTATTAATTACCTAAAGTAAGTGTCAGACTCAAAGTCACAATATTTCATCTGATAAAAATTAAAATTATTGTAGCTCACATTTATAGAAATCAAAAGCAATCCTCTAAATCTATTGAAGTTCAGAAAAATAATAAAATTAGTCTCTTTCCTGATACAAAACTAAAAAATTAAAAACTAGTAAAACTTAAAGCCACAGTATCATGTTGAATTTAATTGAAATAATGTAAATAGAATGCTTCATAAATGTTTATGTTATATGCATATAAGACATTTTTGCTATCATTTCAATCATATGATGGTATAGTTTTGATTATACAAATACAATTTTCCCATTGAAAAGCTTTAATTGATAAAAATCATGTCAAAATAAAGTATAAACTGGTTTTTGTTGATTGTGCAGGGTATATCTTACATGTAGAATTTAAAAATTAATATACTCATATGTAGGCACATTAATATTTTAGGAATCTCACAGTCAAAACTAATCTATGGTATTTTCATGCATAAAACGTTATAATCCTGTAAGAGATAAAGATGTGGTATTAAAAATTCCATTTACATTCCGAATTGAAGGCCTTTCATAGGTCAAATTGCAGCCCCAAAATAGTGTAGTATAGACTGATAAATACACTGTATCCCCAAAAATACGAAATAAAATATATAAACAGTATTTATTTACTACTATTCATATTAATGCTTTTTGAGAATTTATCAGAAATCCTCATCTCTCATTCTTAAAAGTTCACCTCAGATAATGCTAATAATTAACCTACATCCTCATCCAAAGCATTACTAATAGAATACAAATAAAATTTACCTCCAATTTCCATAATAATCACTAAGATTTACATAAAATTTACATAATAACAATTGTAATTAAAAGCATTATAGTAATGCTTATATAAAAAACCTTCATAAATAGCATACACTGTTACATGTTTAGCAGAAGCAGGAACTTAAAGTCATATCCACATGTATTTTTTTAACTTAGTTTTCTGGGAACGTTTTCATGTAAATAATTTCTTATATTTGTTCCGAACGTCACACAGCTTTCGAAGTTAGTTACTTTTTTTCTTTTGAGAATAGTATAATCTACTCTAATAATCTGATGACAAGAAATATGTACTGGTTTTATTTGTGGGCAACACCTAAAAGGACGTGCAAGGAAGAACACACCAATTGGTTATTCAATACCAAATAAACAGCCCTGAAAACATATATACAAAATAAACAAGTACAATTATACAAACTTAGCATGCTATGTTTAGAAATATATGTATGTATGCACAGTATGTATGCATGTGTGTGTATGTGTATATATGTATTGCATCCATCCCATTTTTGCTAGATATTTCTGCTTTGATCAATTTCAAAATTATTTTTCTACTCTGACAATGTATTAGTTTTCCATCTCTTTGATCTGCTAATATCATCAGTGAATAGATAGCACAGCATAAACTATAAGCAAGATTTCTTTACAAGGATAGTAATTAGAGAGGAGAATATAAGTACAATAATAACAAGTAAAGTCATACCTAATCTTGTGTCCTGTAGTTATTAACATTCTGATCCTATGGCTTTTGCTCTGTAAATATATGTTTAGAATCATAAGGAATAATATAAATATACAAATATTGTTTGCTCTTATAGACGTATTTCCTAACATTTAAAAAGAAATAAAGCAGTAATCATGGAATTGAAAATTAAACCTTGGGAGGATATGGAAGAAGTTGAAATGAATATGTTCAAAAAGCACGGTATGCATGTATGAAATTCTCAAAGAGTTGATAAAAGTATATTTATAAAAAAGGAAAAAATTCAGAGCAAGAATAAACAAGGCAGGAAGTTGCTATTGAAGTTACTTCCTAAAGGAGAAAGAGTTTGAATGTAAGTCTAATAAGTCAAAAGAGGAGAGAGAAGGTTAAACAATAATACTAGATTGGAAGTACTAGCATATATCAGGGTGAGATTTGTCACTGTAATTAAGCCAATTATGTTTGCTAATTGGTGCTCATTAAAAAATGCTATTATCCTTCACAAATACTGAGAGACAATGGTTACAAATCCATAGACCTCTCTATGTCCAACCCTAACTCCAGTCTTCGACCTGCAATGCCTCTTACTCCACATCTGCCTGGAGAACTTACCCTATGGAGTTTCATAAGCATTGTGATGTTCGATTCCAAGCTCTGCCGCTGGCCATCTTTATGACCTCACTCCAGCTATTTGAACAGCCTAAGCCTGCATTTCCACATTTAGAAAATGAAGCTTTTTACATCTGCCTTGCAGGGTGTTATGAGGATTAGAGATAAGGTGCTTACTGTTTAGAACAGTGCCCAATGTGGCAAAGACACCCAGTAACAAACAATAGTTTCAAACCCTGAAGATAATCCCTCTTGGAACTAGTCTGAAGAGATTTCTAATCCTTGTCAAATCAAGAAGTATCTGTTCATCTGAGATGAGTTCTGATTTTCTAAACATTGATGACCTTCACACAGATGAGATTCACATAAATGATTATAAATATATAACTAAGTTCAAATAACACACTTTTAGTAAGTTTTAGAAATACTATCTGTCTTGATTTTAATATATAGTAACTAGACAGCTATGACCTCTTTGACTTCAAGTTATACATAATCCAATTAACTATAACAAATTACCCTCTGATTTCTTGGAAGCAATACAGAAACAGGTTAAGTTGTGGTTAGAGCCAAAAAGAGTATAAGGAAGGAAGCTAGAGACTCTGCAGGACTAGTTGAAAAATCTAGAAAATGGCCTTCTGAACAGAATGATGGTAGATCTAGTGATGACAAGCTGTCAAATGGCAACTTTCTCCTAGAAATAAGAATATTCATTATGACTGGGGCCAGTGGTGCATGCCTATCATACAAACAAAATGTTTCTGGTGGAAAAGAAAAGGCAATACTTCTTTAAAGTTTTAATTCTTTTTATTTTATGTGTATGAGTTTCATTGCATGTGCCCTCTATGTAGTCAAAGCATCAAGAAGCCAAAAGAAGGCATCAGAGCCCCTGAAATTGGTGTCATAGACAGTTGTTAACTGTCATGTTAGTTGTAGGAAGCAAACCTGAGTCTCTGCAGTAGCTGTTGAATCCTAGCACAGCAATCTCCTCTGATGGGATGCCGGCATAGTGCATGCAGCCTATTATACAGCTGAGCACTGGCAACAAAATGGTGCCCAGCAGACATTTCTTGGTCAAAGGACCCCTTCTACCAAGGATACCAAAATGCACCATTGAAAGCACAATGTAAGAAACTGTGAGTGCTTCATTGTAATTAGACTTTGGGGTCATTTGCAAATGTTGACAGCTACTTTCATTTTTAGAATTCCAAGGAAGAAATGTTTATGTCCTCTCGGCAACTGGATTTTAGGGTAAAATTGTTATATCCTTCATTTCAAATGAAGAGGTGTATGAGTTACCTCTCAGCCGAGAAAAGAATCCATGAAAATGCAGAAGTTATTTATTAAGAAATATGGGGAAATAATACATTCTAAAAGTATATAGACAGAAAGCAAACAATAGAGAGATTTAAGTACTAGAAGCAGCAGTGGGTAAAAATTCAGAATCAGACTAGGAGTATTATAGAACAAAGGAAGGAAAGGATTTACAATGAAAAAAAAAAACCGTCACAATTCACAATAAGATCATTAGAGTGAAAAGAGGGTCAGCAGGAAACAAGAGCCATCTGAAACTAGTACACTGATCAGAATTTAAATCCGTAGGACACATCCTTAACACAGTATGTAGTCCTACATGTGACTCCACATTCTCTGTCCTTCTGTTGTGTGTGATAAGCACAATCATCCTATTTTCCATTGTTCTTTAAATTACAAACAGACCCAGGACTGGAAGCAACATTACAAAAGAGACTGCCAAAATGTGCTGACAGCTAGTGGGATGCTTCCTAGCTGTCACATTTAGAATCCCTTTGCACAAATAACCCAAAACAAGCCAATAAACAGCCATAGATTATGCCCTGATGGGGGGATTCTCATGTGATACTCTGAAACTACAAGACAACATATAAAATACAGAATCATCTGGCAAATTTCTAACATACCGTACATTTAAGTGCTTCATAATTCCAAATTTTTTTCATAATATTCATGTTAGAGGGCTAGTATCTTAACTTTCATTTTAAAATGCTCACCATTTTCCTTTAAAGTAAGCTAAAGAATTAGAATTAACCATGAGAGCGGTTTGGGAGAAATTATGGTATAATTTGTTACTTTGTTTCTAATTTTGATATGAAATAAAGCAAGCCAAAAGAATCCTCTCAGAGGAGTATTCTTCATTTTGTTCAGGCAGCATTGTGCTTCTGAGTACGAGAATTGCTTCTGGAGGAAAACAACTATAATATAAAAACCATGTTTGCTGTATGCCTGAAACAGCTTCCAAATGGATTCTGCCATCAAATCAAATTTCTTATAGTTCAAATAGATATTTTCTTGGGTCTCCTATTATTTCATGGGCTAGAATGACATCTCTCAGTGCATTTGTACTTCTTGAAGAGAGTGCCACAGACTGGGCCATTTATGAAGGACAAGTATTTATTTTTCTCATAGTTCCACAAGCTTAAAAGTTCAAGATCAGAGAGAGATAAGTCCCATTGTTCTGCCAGGGTCACTTTCTGCTTCATGGAAGGTCACATGGAATTGCTTATCAGGATGGAAGAAGGCTGCCTCCATGTTAGAGAATGAGGGAAGAAAAGAGATAGTGCTACATGAAATCTCCTTTTCAGAAGACCTTGATCTAGGCCATGAGGAAGGAGCCACCATGATTCAGTTTACATCTGAGTAATAAGACATTATTGATTAAATTTCATTTCTGGATTTTGGAGGAGACATGTTGAAATCATAGATACATTCTCAGTAAAGTGTAATTTTCTGTAAGGAAAGAACATGTGCTCTTTTTGCACAAGGGATATAGTATTCTTCTACCAGTATATGAGAATTAAATAGTGACAATTTTCTTTTAGAAGCTTGATGATCTAAATAGCCTAAAGTCACTTGTTAGGGTCCTTCATCCCATGTTTTATCTTTTATTCCCTTCTTTATGGTCACTGTTCCTACAATCACATCTTTATTTCTCATTCTCCCTTTTCCTCTCCCTATTCTTCTCTCTCTCCTTCTCTGTCAATTTGTCTGACCGATTTATTGTTAACAAAATCTACTAATGAAACAGAAAACAAAGTGTCAATATAATGTAAAAGAATCAAAAGCTCAAATATTATTATATCTAATGAAATAAAATAATACAATATTTCCTAGATGATTTCCCAATAACTTCTCATTCCTATTAAACAGAAAACAACTACATTAAAAATAAACATGTATTTGTCAATGGGCAATAACATCACCCTTAACAATTAAATATACAAAAATTATATACAGTCATATTCTCAATATTTGTAATGTACCTTTGAACGACAGATTTGTGCAACAGTATTTTAACAACATCTTAATTTTTTTTAACATGAAACATTGTTTTCCAGTTTCATATATTGTATGCTTTGAGGACTGAAGACATGATGTTTGATTTAAATTCTAATGCAATTTATACAATTATATAATTTAATGAAAGAATCTAGACTAAAAAGTTTTCATGATTATTTTATTTTTCTTATTTAAAGTAGAAATATTTTCATACAGTACGTTGGGGTCACATTTTCCCCTCTCTAAGTCCTCCCAGATCAGACCCAACTCTCCAACCATCCAAATTCATATTTTCTCTTTAAAAGATAAACAGGCATCTTAAAAAAAACAGAATAGGAAAAAAGAAACAATCACAAAGGAAAGAATTACCAAAAAATAGTTCAAAAAACACACATATACACACACATTTCATAAGAGCACTAGAAAATTTTCATAAGGGTCTGCCAAGAAAAGGGAAATAAAAAATTATTTCTGATGCTTTTGGTCTAACAGTGGCTTCCAATGACTGAACCTTGCAACTGTTCAAAAATTTGGTACCTAAGACTAATTTTGTAGTCAAACATTAGCTACAGTCTGATATCCTAGAAAACAAGGCTGAACTGAGTGAGATTCTGTAACGGCTGCGAGGTTAGGTGGCCAAACAAACACAATGTACATTAATCCAGGTCAGAGTATAGGTGAGACAGAAGCCATTGCATAAGGTCCCTGCTTTTCTACTCTATGTGCCATTAACCATTTAAAATAAATTAGACAAGCTAATTTCTTAACATTAGGGTCTGCATTTTAATGTTTATTGATGTAAACATGTAACTGAAGAAATCCACTTTAACCATAAAAACATAGTTCTTAAAAATAAGTAAGTGTATTTACATTATTTATTATTTTTTCTAAGATAAATGCTTCTTACTGGGAATAGGAATACAAATAAACCCTAAAATATCTTTTATCAGACTGGATAATGATTTAACCTTTAAAACTCTATAACTTATAACAGTAGCTGTCAAAAGAAAAACTACACAAATGTTTAAAAATATATATTATTTTAAAAGATCAATATTTCTTGGTAAAGACTTTTAAAGTACTTATCCATATGAAACATAGCATGGAATTTAATTAGGGCCACTCAGGATGAACTTTGTACCATTCCCCTTTAGTGTCTTTTGACTTTTAGACATTTATTAAATAAGAAAAAAAAAAACACTTTGAAACCATAGAGTCTTTGACACATTTGAAGTCCTTAGGCTTTAAGGAACCTATTTTAGATAAAATGAGAACCCTCGCTGATCCTGGCCCACTTTTAGAGACACATTCAAACTCCAAGCTTTTGTTATTTCTGAAGTAGGTTGTTAAGCAATTTTCCTTTGTATTTCCCCATTCTGCCTGAATGGACCCACTTCTAAACACTCACATGGTTTGTAAGGGCATTTCTGGAAGAAAAAAAAAAACAGAAAGTACAGTTATAAATTTTCTTGCTCACTCTTAAACTTACACAGTGAGTCCTTCAGTAAACTTTTTAAAGCTGGGCTTACATACATCGAAAACTCCAATTGTACAGTAAGTGCAATACAAACACCAATCAGATAATCACATATATTATTTGACATTCTTCTGATATCAACACAGATTTCTAGATATCATGCATTTGCTTGGATTTCACAATGACGAACAAGAACACAACAGCTCTGGGAATGGTCATCATTCTATTGAACCACAGTTACCTTCGGTTCCATTTCTTTGCATCAACAACAATAAGGTTTTTGCTCCAGCTGTAAAATACATCTTTTGTGAACACAGGCTTCCCACTTGAAAGTAACAATGAGCAATTGACACAAGGGCACAGGGATGGATTAGAAGAAAGCACTGTTTCACACATAAGAAATATGCTTTTTAAGTTGTTTTCTGTCTTTTGCTATTATAGAGAATAACAACTGTTCAAAATGAAAAGAATACTTGATTGTAGAGTTCCAGTCCCCAAATTGGAAAGTTTAGAAAGCATCAAGTAAGAGAGAGTGAAAGATTTTGAGAACCAAAATGGCAAGGGGAATGATTTAAAGTAGTATCTTCTAGATAGGACGGAATGTTTTACCCATATTCAAATATGGATGTAACATTAGATTATTTTATATGGCATGTTAAAGTCTTAACCAACTATTTACCTGAACAAGATGTGCATCACAAGTGATACCAATGGACATCCTACCATATATTGGAGAAGGACTCATAAAGACCCATTCCTATTTAAATTGCTTTAAGTAACATGAATGCTAGGAAGAGGGAAATATTTTTGTCAGGAATGGGTAGGTTGTCTATTAACAAGAGGTCAATCTTACACACACACACACACACACACACACACACACACAAACACCAGGGCATACTAACTAGACTCAATGGCTTGATATGTATAAGCCATTAACAGTTGTAGAAGAAGAAGAAGTCATGAATTTAAAAAAGAGATATGAAAGGACCATGGGATAGGTTAGAGGGAGGGACAAAATGATCAAAATACTTGTATGAAATGATCTAAAAGATATCAGAATGGAAAAATTAAAATATACCCATAAACCCCAGAGTTATTAATTTAACAGTCTGGCAAGCCAAGTACAGGTAAGATTCTGCACAGAGCCTTACCAACTTAAGACAGAAGTGCATTGCTTTTGATAATGCATATTCCATACTGGTAAAGAAGGCATTCTTGTCAGAATTACCTAAGACAGGCTCAGTCTTGTTTATGAAATAAAAAAATGGGGAGAGGCAGAGAGCTTTTAGGGCTTCTTGGCAAGATTCTGACATGGGCCAAGGACAAGGAAATGGGCTGCTTCACAGGAATCTGACATTGGCCAAGGACAAGGAAGTGGACTTCAGGCAGGAATCTGACATTAGGCTAGAACAAAGAATTTCAGGCAGGAATCTAAATCTTAGGCTAGAACAAAGAAGTAATTTCAGGCAAGAATCCAAATATTAGGCTAGAACAAGGAAGTAGGCTTCAGACATGAAAATGACCTTGGGCTAGGACAGGGAAGTAGGCTCAGATATTTTGATTATCTTGATAAGCCCTTAGAAACAGTGATCATGAGAGTGATCACAGAACTTTGTTTATTGCCTTGCTTGTTCTTTGACTATTTGTGTTCATTTTCTTGCTTATTCCTTGACTCTTTGTATCTACTGTATTGCTAGTTTCTCATCCTGGAACTGACCTTAATATTTGCATGTAACTAAAATGGTATAAAAGCAAAACGGAGGATGGATTGGATAGGAGTTTCTGGGGGTAGGGGTGGGGAAAGGGGATGACATCTGAAATGTAAATAAATAAAATATCCAGTTAAAAAATAAAGAAAAATTACCTACCCATAATGATTAGCAGGGTATCATAGACATATTACAAATATTAGAAATTTTAAGAACATCTATCAATGTTTATTTTTTTCTTCTTCATATTAGTCAGCTGAGGAAAAATCATGAAGATTTTCAGAGGTAAAGGATACCACTATGTGAAAGTTTAACTTTCTCAAGGACAGTATTTTAAGCATGTGATTATGTCAGGTAACACAAACCTTGGCCAATGATTATCATGAGCAGAAGCAATTACTAAAATCTGAGAAATTTTCAGATTTAATGATATTAAAATATTGTGTGTTATGGTTATTAAAAATATAGCACAAATCTTTATTTTTAAAAAGTGTGTGTTGATAGTAAAATATTTCATTTAATTAAACTTTAGCCATTGTATGCAATTGAACATATATGTCATTAGTAACCTAACTTAGGGTGGCTTTGAAATAAAAATTTATTGTATTCAATTTTGTGCTTAATTTATAAATTCTCAGTGCATCAGTGTTTGGGCATATTACTGTCTCTTACTGTCTTTGTGGATATAGGGAAATATGAACTCAAGTCCACTCTTAGAAAAATTAAAGAGATACTAATGGGTATGAATATGTTCATCAAATTTCTGAGCTAGATGAAGAAATACTGTCTTGCTAGGTTTGTAAGAATTCTTCTTATATGCCAAAATGACACAGTCTTAAAAGTAGGTCATATTCTGGATCTCCATCAGTAATCAAATGTTCTAAATCTACCCATAACCTTTCATTACTTGCATCTAAACACAATAATTATATTACTGTGATTACGTGTCTAAATCTAAATTAGCCCAGTTCTTTATCTGAAAAAGATTAGTAAACATTATATCTACCTTCTCTCCAACTCAGAAAGAACAGAGAAGAATATATTTTTATAGAAAAAATATACTTTCTTCATTCGTTACATTGAAACGGAATTATTTCTGGGAAGGAGCTAAGTAAATCAAGATTAAGTTCCAATCAAGGAGATTTTGTTTTACCTTTACTACAAAATCATTCCATTTCATCTAATTTCTTTGAAAATAGTAGATGCATAGTCAAAAATTATTAATTGTTCTTTCTGAAAAATAAAGAACTTCCTCCCAAACCTCACAACTATGTAATTATAATTGCGTATGCACCATTCTTTGACTAGTATACAGGTAAAATGGAACATTTCATCTACTAGCTATAGCAATCATTTTCATGTGACAGAACATTGGTTCATCTACAAGGTCATATTATTTGATATACATGGTCAACAAAATAATTCCTGCCATGTCTTAAAGAGTTGATATGTTTAAATACAAAATAAAATTTTACTGGGAAAATCTCCATGTGGACTACCAAATTTATTCAGTATTTCCATTCTAATGATAAAACTCCCAATCTAATGATAAATAAATGAATAGAGTGAAAGAGAAGGATGGAAATGTTTCTAATTAAAAGAAAATCTCGTCTACAATCAGGGGACATTGGAGGAAGTTTTGATTGCTGGAAGTACTGATAGAACTCAGGGGAACACCCCGTGGTTCATTTATGTGAATTTTTAAAAATAATTTATTTATTTTTTATCAAATTGTAGTTCATTCACACAGGGGTTATAAACACAGAAAGGCAGGATGTGGGGAAGGGGATGACACTGGAGTGTGGGTGTTCAGAGGGAATACAGATATCTTTCAGAACCAGATATCGGCAGAGTGAAGGTTCAGGGGACAGGTCACTATGACTCTGCCTATGCCTCACTTCTCCTTTTCTAAGTTGGTATTGTCTGCCAAGGCTACCTATTTAAAAGGTCTATGACTACTAGGGCTGGTAAATTTCCACAAAAGCTGCCTGTTTACAATAGCTTATAGCCATCTGTTTCAATGTTGTTGTTTTTTACAGAGACCCAAGACTTGGTGTTAGTATACATGTATGACAGGCCTATTGCTGATTTTAGGCCTATGGCTGATTTTAGGCCTTCAGTGTGTAAACAGGATTGCCCCTGATATCTCCTCCCTTCTCTAAGTATAGAAGGGCTGTGGCGATTCTAATCTTGTGAAGGCTGGGATAGAGGCCTGACCTCCAGTAATTGAAGGGGACCTTGTAATGGCTCCGGTCCCCCTGTCATCCAGTGAGGCATGAGGGCCATACCCATCCAGATGTCTTTTCCCTGGAGAGGGGATACTTTTGACATCAACCCCTATGCAGTCAGGCTTGTCCCTCAGGGAACCCAGAGACATATTTTTAAGTTTTATTTATATTCCCTTGCAGTGCTTAGCCTAGCAGCCTAAGCAAGAATTCAGGTCGCCAGTCAGAGGGGGTTCTGGGTGGCCCCTCTCTGCTAGGTCTAGGGGCCAATTCTTAATAAGACATTATGCAGAGTTGTGAGAATACATGTAGTACAACCCACATAGCATGCAGTTGTACTTTAACTAGGTATATTTAATATGTCAATTACCACAATTGAATGAGTAACCATTTATTGACAATATAAAGTATATATTTGTTTCTCATCTAGAAATGCAAAATAAAATATAAGCTGCTCTCCGATGGTAACAAATAATAATGGGCACACTCAAGATTTGAACTCATATGGTCTAATTACTCTTAAACAATGTTACTGCTCCAGAAACCAATTGAAGATAGATGTCTCAGTGTGTGTGTGTGTGTGTGTGTGTGTGTGTGTGTGTGTGTGAGAGAGAGAGAGAGAGAGAGAGAGAGAGAGAGAGAGAGAGAGAGAG
>NW_021621071.1:3963178-4001574 GCF_004785775.1 Grammomys surdaster
GAGAGAGAGAGAGAGAGAGAGAGAGAGAGAGAGAGAGAGAGAGAGAGAGAGAGACTGCTGACTGAATTTGTAATACCGATATAACAATATGGCACAGACATGTATTTAAAACCTCTTCATTTTGTTTTTGGAGCACAAACATTCTGATCGACAATGTTGTTTTCATGATTTCTTTTTTCAACATAATCTTTATTGAGTATTTGGGGAATTTCATATTATTCATCCCAATTCCTCTCATTTCCCAGTCCTTCCATATCTGTTCTCTAACCTTATAGCACTCTCCCCCTTCTTCTGCAAAAGAAAGTAAAAAATTAAAATATAGAAACAATTAAAATAAATAAACCATCTCACCCCTCTTGGCAACGACCTGCTCCTCTATCAAACACAGACTTCCCTTTCATAGCTGTTGTCTGTCCAGTTCTGCTGTGCATATACCATTTTACTCCTCCACTCCCCACCCCCACTGCTTATCAATCACATTCATTCCTCATTGTGGCATTGCAAGGTGTGGTATGTCAGGCAATATATACTTTTGCTCATAATTGCTTTACTTGTATTTACTTGTTCATTGCAATGAGACATTTGTCTGGTTCAAGGCTTCTGACTTCTCTACATGTGCATAATGGAGTCTCACCAAGACTCCTCTTGATTACCTTGCTGTTGCCCTGAGTCATGGACATCCTGTACCTTCGGTTCTGCAGGACCAGCTCCTTCATGTACTTGAGCAGATCACAGATGGGGTAGGTGTTGGATGGGTCAACTCAGTGCTCTGGATCTGGGCCTGAGTGGTTCTTAACCCATAAAGCTTTATAGCACATTGCTCACAAAACTGTGGTTTGAGAAATCTTTGTAGAATATTATGAAAAGAAATGAAGTGAAATAAAATTCTTTTCCTAAATTCATGCATTTAGTGTGTATGTATAGGGGTGTGTGTGTGTGTGTGTGTGTGTGTGTGTGTGTGTGTGTATGTGTGTGTGTGTGTGTGCATGCATGTGGATGCATGTGCTTGCGTGTGAATGCCCATGCATGCCATGGTGCAGATGTAGAAGTCAGGGGAAGACTTTTGGTTGTTGATTCTCTCCTTCTACCGTGTTTGCCCAGGGATCCTACGTAGGCCATCAAGTTAAGTGGCAAGCACCTTTACCCCTGAACAATTTCATAGGTCTGATTTCTCTGATATCATACACTGCTTGTATTATATAGGTTCTCAACATGTGAGCACTGATAGTTTTAGGGTGAGATATCAGATATTCCACATATCAGATATTTCGATTACAATTCATCACAGTAGCAAACTAACAGTTATGAAGTAGCAATGAAATAATCTTATGTTTGGAGTTAAGCACAACATGAAAAGCTGTATTAAAGGGTTGCAACATGAGTAATTATGAGTACTACTGATTTAGAACATACATTATAGACACCTATCAAAAATAGGCCTTAATACAATAGACACAGTTCCAAGCATACAGAATTTATTGTTATTGAGTTGAATTATGACATCCCAAGTGTGGCATATTGACTTGTTTCTCATTGTCAAACAATCTACGAATACAGTTAGACATTCTTTCAAACCCAGACTTTAGTCTGGAAACCATATCTCACCAGAAGATATTTCTCTCATATTTCTGTCAGGCATCTTAATTATTTTTGAAAAGAATGTGTACCGTTCAGTTTAAACAGACCATTTAAACAATGTATCACAAGAAACTAGCACACTGAGCAAAAAAAAAACATGACCAATATTTGGGCCAGTCAGATGGAGAGCTTAAGGTCCAGGAAGAGATTATAGTTTTGGGAAGAGAAGATTGAAAGATCTTAATGAAGCCACTAAAATAATTAAGAACTTTGTCTTAATCTTCCCACTTTGGTCAGCATCAATATCTTTTCAAAACAGAATGAGTATTTGAACTTTGTTGCATAAGGTAAAATTTTGCTTTTAAAGAAGACCCATCTGTGAGGGACGGGAGTTGTCACATTGACCGAACATTCTTCTCCTGAGATCTTCAGTGTTTGGTTAAAATTTTTATCTCATAAAACAAAAGCAATACATGAGATTTAACACATCCTCAATAAATGTCCTCTTGGACTGTTCATCCCAAAGTAAGTATTAATTAACTTTTTTTAGACTATAAAAAGATCATATTATTTTGTAATTAATTTTAATCACACTATTTCTATGGAAATACAGAATGGATCAGCAATGCTTATGAACACTTCTACACTCCTATGTCTAACCCATGTAAGAGAACACATGGCTTGCAACACATCACTAGTTCCTTCAAATCTTGATTTAGCAGCCATAACAACCAACATAAGCAGATCTTCAAATTAAAGCAATGATTCTCAAAAAACAGGTCAGCCCAACCTAAACATAAATTCTTCTTAAGAAATTGTATGCCTTATAGCCTTCACTAAGATCCTGATGTAACTGATGTGGGAAGGTACCCAGGGCTTTTTACTTGTTGAAATGTATCATGCTATACTCTGCTATATAGCTGGGATTGAGAAGTACTGAGCTGAATGGTATGAGATTGCCTCATATCTGCTGAGTTGCATGTTTCCAGGAACCAGGTGAATCATGGCAGATTCAATTAGAAGACTGAATTAGACTGAATTTACCATTCCCTCCAGATTTTATTCTACAGTCATAGCATTAACTATGCAAAGTACAAGCCTTTCCAACAATCTGTCATTTTTCATTAGTGGTTGCTTGAATATCAACATTAGAACTAGAGAAATATCTCTGGATTAGAGGAAATGGCTCTTTGAGGACTGAACTTCATATCATAGCACCTAAATAAATAGCCAACAATGCTACAAATGCCTAGAACTTCTACTTCAAGAAACATAACACTCTCCTCTGGCTTTTAAACATACAGACACATACAGTACCATACATGTATAAATATATCCTCCCAAAATACATCAATTAATTAATTAATTAAATGTTGATATCAAATAACCATCTCCTGTGCATCCCTTTTCATTAATTATTTATGTACATTACAAATGTTGCACCACCTCCTGGTCCCCTCCCCCAGAGTTACCCACCCCATCCTTCATCCCCTTTGCCTCCAAAACAGTGACCCCTGGGAAATCACCCTTCTTTGTGGCATCAAGTCTCTAAAGGACTGGGCACATCATCTATTACTGGGGCCAGACAAGGCAGTCTTCTACTACATATGTGCCCAGGGGTTTCTGACCAGCCAGTATATACATTTTGGTTGGTGGCTTAGTCGCTGGGAACTCCCAGAGGTCTATGTTAATTGATACTGTTGGTTTTCCTATGGCGTCACCACACTCAGTTCCTTCAATACTTCCCCTAACTCTTCCATAACTCTTCTACCACTCAAATTATATTAAAGTTTTTATTTTCCAGTAACCATTTTATTATATGCCTAATATATACAAATCAACAGAAAGTTTCAAGATTATCATTTTGCTAGTTGCAGTTCTGTTTTTTTTCCCCTTGAGAATACATGGTGCACGTTGCCCATCTCTGCTTAATACGATTTTTTTCTATTAAAAATCTTTATTTGTTTGTTTCTGCTTAGTGGCTGGTTGAGTTATGATTCATTTCTTCCTCTCCAATTCTCTCTTTTTTTGTTTTCTGTTGGTTCACTGATCTCTTCAAATTTTAATTCCAATCACAATCTTTTTTCTGAAATTACATTTTTAAGAGTTGATTTTTAGGTTACTCATGCATATTCTTAAATGTACTTTATATTTTAAAGAAATTTAATGTTATTACTGTACATTTGAGTTTTCATTACTCCACATTTCTGTTGCTCTGAGTCTTCTGGTACTCCACTTCCTGACCCTCCCATGTAGTGTTTTGCTACTGAATATGTTTCCTGATTTTACCCTTATACACTTATTGTTTTAGAACTTTAACTGATATTGCACTTACCTTGGAGATTTTTTTTTATCAAATGCTTCAGCACCCAGGGCCATTTCAGAGAAGCTAGAGGTTTAGAATAAATTATTCGTGAGAAGTATTTCTATTTGTGAGTGTGTTCTATAAGAAAAGCCACATATATTCATGCAGTCACTCATTTGTAAACATTTCATTCGTTTCCACTCAACATGTTCCTGGCAATAGAGAATGGGTAAATTTAATTTCATTCATCCTTCCTGGATGAAGCGGCTTACCGGGGTCCTCTCTACAAGAGAGGTTCTCTGCGAGTTTTGCTTCCACCCTACCTCATTGTGATTTCATAATCTCTTCTCCTTCAAAAGTTAAGATTATGAACAGCATAATCAGTTATAAAACCTGTGATCGGAACAGAGCTGTAACATCCAAGGACATTAAAGGATACCTATTTTCATATTGCTTATATTGTATGGACCTTCTCTTTTTCTACATTTCATCAATTTTAATTTTAAAATCTACTTAATTTGGGTAGTTATAGAGTTGGGGATTTGAGAAAAAAATAAAAAGTTCTCCCAAATGCCAGTTGTTTGCAGCCATGCCTAGGTTCCTACACTATAAATTCTGCCTCCAGAAGAGTAGCCTTTACTCCAATTATAAAACCAGACAAACAAACAAAAATATCTTAATGTATCTGTTCCAGTCAAGCCATGAATATAATTACATTAGGGTTAATTCTTAGTGTTATATATCCTGTGGGTTTAAGAAGCGTATAGTGAAATGTGTCAGTCATTGTAATATAATAGAAGCATTGTCTTTAGACTCCCCAAATAGTTCTGTAATTATTCTGTCTTCATCAAAAACCAAATCAAGACAACCATTTATCTTGTTAGCACCTCCCTAATATTGCCTCTCTCATAGTAAAAGTCACCCATCCTGAATAATGTATTTTCAGACTGGCTTCTTTCATTCAGCAACATGTATTGAATAACCTTTCAGATACTTCCATTTGTTTTTGTGATTTAATGGCTCATTTCTTTATAATGCTGAATAATGAGTCTATTTTCTTGAAGTACCACTGTCTGTCCCTTGCTGTAAAATTCTTATGACTATCATATTTTCAAGTGTCTTCTTAGCTTCTTCTCTAGCAAAGAACTATTAGCTCTGCAATCTACTGTGTCAAAATTGAAAAACCATAATAACTTGTAATAATATTTGTTACATACCAACTGTATTTATCCTGAACAAAATATTTTATGAATCCTTTAGTTTCATTGTAATGATGAATATAGCAAATTATACTTATTTTGTAAAACATCGAAATAATAAAATAAAACACAAAAAAATATTTTTTATATATTTTATTAGATATTTTAATTACATTTCAGATGTTATCCCTTACCCCATTTCCCCCCACCCAGGAACTCCCTATAACATCTCCCCTCCTCCTGTTTATATGAGGATGTGCCCCCAACCACACCCCTCCCTCTCCCACCTCCCCACCCTCGAATTGCCCCATACTCAGCCTTCATGGGACCAAGGATTTCCTCTCCCACCTATGCCCAATGAAGCCATCCTCCACTACATATACAGCTGGAGTCATGGGTCCCTCCCTTTGTGCTCCCAGGGTGGTGACTTAGACCCTGGGGTCTCTACTTGGTTGGTATTGCTCTCCTCATGGGGCCACAAACCCTTTCAACTCCTTCAGTCTTCTCTCTAACTCCTCCATTGGGAACCCGATGATCAGTTCAATGGTTAGCTGTGAGCATCTGCCTCTGAATATGTCAGACTCTTACAGACCTCTAAGGAGACAGCTATATTAGGCTCCTGTCAGCCTGCACTTCCTGGCATCCACATCATCATCTACCTTTGGTGACTGCACATGGGATGGATACCCAGGTGGAATGGTCTCCAGGAAATTATGGTCTCCCCTCCTTCAGTTTCTGTCCCAAACTTTGTCTCTATATTTGCTCCCTTGAGTATTTTGTTACTCCCTCTAAGAAGGACTGAAGCACCTACACTTGGTCTTCTTTCTTCATGAGCTTCATTTGATCTCTGAGTTGTATCTTGAATATTGTGAGCTTTTGTGCTAGTATTTAATTATCAGTGAGTGCATACCATGGTGTTCTTTTGTCACTGGGTTACCTCACTCAGGATAATATTTTCTTGTTCCATCCATTTACCTAAGAATTTCTCGAATTAATTGTTTTTAATAGCAAGTAATACTCCATTGTATAAATGTACCATATTTTTTTTTATCCATTCCTCTGTTGAAGGACATCTGGGTTCTTTCCAGCTTCTGGCTATTATAAATAAAGCTAATATGAACATAGTGGAGCATATGTCCTTGTTATATGTTGGAGCATCTTCTGGGTATATGCCCAGGAGTGGTAAGTGATATTAATGAAAAGTGATTGTTTCTTCCTTTTTTTTAGTTATTAGAGGTGTAATTATGTTTGTGTAGATAACTTCTTTTGGATTTGTTGGAAGATTACTTTTTTGCTTTTTTTTAATGTTGTAGTTTCTCTCCTTGTGTTAGAGTTTTCCGTCTATTATCCTTTGTAGGGCTGGATTTGCGGAAAGATATTGTGTAAATTTGGTTTTGTCATTGAATATCTTGGTTTCTCCATCTATACTGATGGAGAGTTTTGCTGGGTATAGTAGTCTCAGTTGGCATTTGTGTTCTCTTAGGGTCTGTATGATATCACTCCAGGATCTTTCTGGCTTTTATACTCTGGTGAGAAGTCTGGTGTAATTCTTATAGGTCTGCCTTTGTATCTTACTTGACCTTTTTTCCTTACTACTTTTAGTATTTTTTCTTTGTTTTGTGCCTTTGATATTTTGATTACTATGTGGAAGTACTAATTTCTTTTCTGATCTAATCTATTTGGAGTTCTTTAGGCTTCTTCTATGTTCATGGGCATCTTTTTCTTTAGGTTAGGAAAGTTTTCCTCTATAATTTTGTTGAAGATATTTACTGGCCTTTTAAGTTGGGAATCTTGACTCTCAACTACACCTATTGTCCTTAGGTATTGTTTTCTCATTGTGCCCTGGATTTCCTGGATATTTTGGGTTAGGCACTTTCTGCATCTTGCATCTTCATTGACAGTTGTGTCAATGTTTTCCATGGTATCTTCTGCACATGAGATTCTATCTTCTGTCTCTTGTATTCTGTTGGTGGTGCTTGTGTCTGTGACTCCTGGTTTCTTTTCCTAGGTTTTCTATCTCCAGGGTAGTCTCTCTTTGAACTTTCTTCATTGTTTCTACTTCCATTTTTAGATCCTGGATGGTTTTGTTTAATTCCTTCACCTATTTGGTTGTGTTTTCTTGCACTTCTTTAAGGCATTTTTGTGTTTTCTCTTTAAGGGCTTCTACCTGTTTACCTGTGTTCTCCTGTATTTCTTTAAGGGATTTAGTTGCTTATGTCCTTATTAAAGTCCTTTATCATTCTCATGAGAAGTCATTTTAAATCTAAATCTTGCTTTTCTGGTGTGATGGGATGTCCAGGACTTGCTATGTTAGGAGAACTGGGTTCTGATGATGCCAAGTAACTTTGTTTTCTGTTACTAATGTTCTTGTGCTTGTCTTTTTCCATCTGGTTAGGTCTAGTGCTACCTGCACTCACTGTCTCTGACTGGAGACAGTCTTTCTAGTTACCTTGGTTGTGTTAGAACTCCTCAATGTCCAGATGTCTCTGTGATCCTGTGATCCTATGATCCTGTGATCCTGAGCTCCTGGGTGAAAGAGCTCCTGAGTTTTCTGAGTGCAGTGGCTCCTCAGCTGCTCTGAATGCAGTGGTTCCTCAGCTGATCCGAGTGCAGTGGTTCTACCATTGCTCTAAGATGGTTCAGGGGATATAGTGTCTTCACAGGAGCAGATCTGCAAGTTGTTTGTTCCAGCCATAAAAATACAAGCAAGGACAAAAAAATTTAAATTCACATATATAATGCTCAAGGTTTTCAAAAAAAAAAAAAGGAAAAAGGAAAAAAAACTGGGCAGTAATGGTGAATGACTTTAATCCCAGCACTTGGGAGGCAGAGGCAGGCAGATTTCTGAGTTTGAGGTGAGCCTGGTCTACAGAGTGAGTTCCTGGACAGCCAGGGCTATAAAGAGAAACCCTGTCTCAAAAAACCAAAAAAAAAAAAATTCTGTTCTGTGGCAAATACTTCTGAGTGTTACTGAGTTCAATGTCAAAACACTATGAAGCATTATCAAAGATTTTCTAGAATTTACAAGCTCCCGTTTCAATGGAAATTGTTCACAAAGCAAATACTGTGTTTCCATATAAAATAAGATAAAAATAAAATATATTAGATTAGATTTGACCAGATAAATCCTAATTGTTTTCAAGTTTTATATTTAAATAATTTATGTATTATTTTAAATCATGTGAAACATTAAATATAGATGACATAGTCCACTTTTCTTCAAGGTATACACTTCTAAAATATTTTTCAAGTTATAAATTATCACTACAGATTATAAACAAGGTAATACTTGCAAGAAATTATTCTTCAGAGTTACATGGCTTATTAAATGTGTCTTGATTCTTTTTAAATTTGGACTTAACTTAAAAAGCCAACAAGTAATACCAATGATTTTACCTTATAATTCATAACTATTGTTGTTCAGTATTTAACAATTTATAGTTTTCAAATACTTTCATATTTTGTCTAACATATATGTTAAGGAACATATCATAATCTCAAATTTAAAATGAAAGTACTCCAATGCCAAAGAATTACATTATATGTTTTTAGATTTCTCCTAAATAAAGAAATCCATGTTCACATTTCATAAAAATATTTCCATGAATGAAACTATCAGTGATCCAAATAAAATCACAGCACAAATTCTTAATTGTGTCCTTAATAATTTTTAGATGATTCATGTAGCAATTAGCTAATCATTTTACACATTTTTGTTTATGTAAAATATTATCATTGTTCATTGTCAAATTTTTGTCAGTTTCATTTTCTTTAAAAGTTTTATTTATTTTGTATTTTTCTTTCATTAATAATCGATTTTTTTCATACAATATAATCTGGTAACAATTTTTTTCTTCCTCAACTTCTCTGAGACCCTTTCCACTTCCCTTCCTATCAAAATCCATACCCTTTTTCTCTCTCCTGAGAAAATAGACAGGCATCTAAAGAATAATAATAAAAATAAAATAAAAACAAATAAATTGGAACAGGACACAGTGAACAAACAAAAGAAAAATAACAACAACAACAAAAGCCACCAGGAACACATATAGATGTAGACACTCATTCTCATACACAGAAATCCCACAAAAATACAAAACCAGAAACCAATATTTATGGAAAGGATATGAATTTGGGAATTCCAGTTTTCAATTTTTTGTCACAGTGTGTTCATAGAAACTGAATTATAATAGAAACATTAGTAGATGGTGTTGTGTGATTGACTGAATATTTAACATTCAATAAATCTTATTACAAACTAAAATATGTGGAAAATAATATATTAGACTTAAAACACAATTTACATGAAAACAATATACTTAATTGAGATGAAATTCTGATAACACAATGTTAAATGCAATCTATACATTATATATGAAAAATATCCCTCTGTAATACAAGATATATTTATATCATAAAGTTTATTCAAATATTATGATTTATAAATGTGAGACATCAACACATTTTTTTTTAAAAAATTATCTCCTTGCTTTCTTGTACTTAGAATTGTGTATAGGAAAAGATGATTTCAGTGTCCCCCAGAATGTTTATAAATGTCTTTTATAATACAGGTTTTTTTTTTCATATAAATTTTTCAGGGCAGATAGAAACTGAAAAATATCACTATGTTGACCTTGAAAGTAGGCTGTAAATAGTGTATTTACTGCTTCTGGTTTTGTTTTTTACACTAGGACACATTTAAAATGTGAAGTTGTTCATCTTCAACAAGAATGAAGCACTTTATTTTCAGTCATCGTCAAGATTTATTCTGTCTCCTGAGAGTTGGCACATTCCTGACTCAAATGCTTAAATACTGTTTTCTTGTATAGCATTCATTCTTCCACTTGAAGGGAGCTTAAGTGAATTAAGAAAACATGGAAAAGTTTCAATAACTTTCTTTTGTAGCTATGTGTTTTAAAACTTTGTGTATATATTCATGTGTATATACTTACACACAAACATGTGTATATATATATGTATGTATGTATATATACATGTATATATGTATGTGTATGTATATATATATATATATACATACATACATGCATATGTGTAGCAAAAATTAATAGAAAATAGAAACCATGAATTTGAAAGACAGCAACAAAGGTATTATAAGAGTATTAAAAGGGGAGAACAGAAGGGAGAAATAATATTATATTATTATAAGAAATTGTATTATAACCTCAAAAACCGATTTTTTTAATTATATCTTTAGAACCTAAAATCTAGAAGTCTTAACATAAACATCTTGGGTGTCTCTTTTTCATTCAGTCAATAACTACTCCTTGAGACCCCACTGTTTATAGGGCATTTGGATAAAATGGTTTATTTCATATTCTATCATGTATTCATATAGATTTTTGTTTCTTTTACTACATAGTTGTAAGCTACTTTGGTTGTATTTAATTTCTAAGCTTACTTTTGTCCCTTTGCACTCATAAGGAAGCCCTTTGTTTTTGTATGAGTCTTTCTCCTATTTCCTGACATTTAAAAATGAAGTAATGACTTGCAGAGCCTTAGCTGATTTCATGGTCCTGCTCAAAACAACATGTATAACACTTATTTCTCAGTAAATCCCAACACTTACTGAATATTTTCTATGTAACCAGTGTGGAGGGATATTAATCCAGCAAGATGGCTTCTCTGGAAAGGGATCACATCCAAAGATCTTAGTCTGTGTGGTCCAGCTGGAATGCAGACACATCAAGCACTTTAATCACTCTGGCTGGAAGATAGACACCATCTTAATACACATCTTTAATCCCAAACAATGTAGGAAAAGTTAGTTTGTAGAAGAAAGCAGCCATGTTCGAAAGTGAAGTCTAACTGAGGGCCACACTAAGTGACAAATCAGAGGAAGATTTGAAAGGATGTACCAACTCTTTCAGGAAGAGACAAGAAAGTGGAAGAGAATTTTAGAGAGCAGCACAGAGAAAGAGAAAGAGGAGGAAGTTTTACCAGGACAGTTTTACAGAGACAGGTTGTAGATGAAGACAGATTATGCCAGATAATAAAAAGAAACCAGAAGATCAGAACAGATCTCCAGGTTAATTTAGGGCCAAGCAGAACAATTCAGTCAGAAGCCTAGAGAACCAAGATCAAATCAGCCAGCTTGTAGAGGAGTTTGAGCCAGAAAAGTTGAGTTGAACCAGTGAGCCAGAATTCAGAAAGAGCCAAAAAAATGGGGGGGGGGTAAGTTTATTCAGCAGTAACTACTGAAGACTGAAACGTTCTAGGCATAGGTTAGCAGACAAAGGTAGGAAGTTTAAGCCTTCAGTGTCTAGGCTTCCAGAAGGTTAGGTTGTTGAAAGCTATAAGCTTCCAGTAGTAGGCCTAGGGATTGTTAGAACAAAGAAGAAAACACTCTGGGCTCAGCACAAACCATGTACTATATACCACTGGGTACAACTCTCATCCCATCCCTTCATCAGAGGAAATAAAAGTTACATTTACAATTAGGAACCAAAATAAGTACCTTTATATATCAAATTTTACCACTAAGGCAATTTAAATGAATGTTAAAATATATGGATAGAGGTGTTTAGCATTTGTCTCTTTCTGTACCTACACTTGCATGCACGCACATACACTCACACACACACACACACACACACACACACGCACACACACGATCCAAAAGGAACTTCATTTCATGTGCTTGTGCCAAAAGGGAAAGTTGACATTATATAGCATAAATTACGGGGCTAAATGGTCTCAGAACCTAAGAGATAAAATAATTTATTCTGGTACCAACTTTCATCCTGGATCACATGCCATCATCAAGACTGAATGAGTACACTCTGACTGTTCCTGCCCCCACTGCATTAATTACAATCGAAGAAGTAATAAGACTTTGGGACAGCATCTAATTAGAATTAAAACTCTCTAAACAGACACCCAAATACATATGTTCTAGAAAAAAACTTTTATTATAGAAGCTATCCAATTAGTAAAATAGACATCCCAGATTTACCAGATCAACAAATATCAAAATACTGGCAAAAGAGTTATTGAAAAGTATAACTGTGCAAAACTTCCAAAGAAAAAAGATCACTATAGTGACTGACAAGAAGGAAATAATATGGCTGAAGATTATGAAAAATAATTTAAAAGAACATTTCATCAGATAAGGATACAATTCTGTAGTTGAATTTAAGGGAAGTTTTTTTAGTAAGCTTAAGAACTACAACAGAAATGGGCTTCAACTATTGGAAAACAAACACAAATTTTAGAACTACGTATTCAAAGATCCACATAAAATCTTCATCAACAATTTTATAGATTAAGCGTATGAATTGTTTAAGAGATTTAGTTATGTGCATATCTGTTTCTATGTGAGGATGTCTGAGTGTGAGTACAGGTACTTTCAATGTCCAGCAGAGAAAGTGGGATCTCACTAGAGCTGGAGTTATAGGCAGTTGTATACAACAGATGTAGGTATTGGGGACTTAATTTGTGTTGTATTAAAAAAGAGGATGAGTTCTCAACCACTGACCATTGTCTCTAGGCCCAGAACGAATTTGGCAACTTGAAGATGGCTCTTTCAAAAAAACTCTTCCAAAAAATATGGGGAGAAAAGAAGCAGGAAAAAAAAAAGGAGAGAAAAAAGACAATTTCTGAGATATAGGCATTAAATTGATAAGATTAAATTTTGTGCATGAATATAAAATGAAGACATATTTGAAAACTCTCCTTCACTTGAGGAAAATGTAATTATCTAGGTCAAGGATGTTTAATGCTTGTGAAGTAAATTTGATCAAAGAGAGCCCTCAGTGTAGCACATCTTAATCAAACTCAAGCGCTCAACTTAAAAGATAAGTCTACAAAGAACAAGAAAAACGTGTAAACATTCTTTTGTTTGTCTGAAGTAATTGTCATCTGAGAGGTTTACTGCCTCTACCTGCCTACCTAGGCCTGGTCCTCAAATCCTCCAGCGTCCATACAATCTAATTTAGGCCTAGAATACTTTCACCCTCTGAGTTATACTGCTGAATATACTCACTCTTTCTAGTCATTTCAGAACTCTGACTGGCTAGTCAACTCAGCTCTTCTGGCTCGAAAATGCTCCGTGCTGACTGGTTCAAACTGGTTTCTTTCAGATTCTGACGGAATTGCTCTGATTGGCCTTATACTACCTTTGGCAATAAATTCTAATCTTCTCACTCATTCTGTCTTCACTTATGCCTAGCTTGTTCTGTCTCTCTGCAACCTGACAGCGTATAACTGTCTCGGTATAACTGCCCTCTCTCTTCCTCTCCCTGTGCTGCTCTCTCTTAAGTAGCCTCTCTTTTTTCTCTGTTCTTTTGAGAGTTGGCCATATCCTATTCTGTCAAGTCTTTCTCTTCCACCCAATTAGATATCACTTCTAAACATGGTTGTTACCTTCTACAAACTAACTTTAACTTCCTTGATTGGGATAAAGGGTATGCACTAAGGGTGTGTTTGTATTCCAGTGAGAGCGATTAAAGGTATGTGCTAAGGGTCAGCCACATCACAACTAGAAACAGATTTTCCCAGTAAACAACACAATCTCAGGATTCACAGTATAATGAAATATTCTGCAACAGGAAGGATTTAATTATAGTCAAGAAAACCAGGGAGAAGAGACAGGAAATGTATTTAAGGAAGAAATAGATTATCCCATCAAAACTCTGCAAACAAACCAAAACCAAAACAAAACAAAACATAGAAAAACTTTGATAAGCATGATTTCAGGAATGAAAGCAAACTAAAGTTTTTCAAGAGAAAGGGAAAAACAGTCTATAACTAGAACACTGCCCCCCTCCCCCTCACCCCCCCCAAAAAAAAAACCCCAGAAATGTGTGATACCTTGAGCCACCAAGTAGCACCATCTATGCTAGGAATGGATTAGATTTTGCTGAGCCACTGAATGAAGGGATCCAGTGAAACCCTACAGACATTACTAGGTTACTACTTTCTAGGTTATTAGTTGGTCTCTAGTAACCTCATAAGGCCCTACTGCTGTAGACAACTTGCTTATTCATTGAATAGGTAGAAATGGAGCTGGTGGCAACTAGAAGCTTTATCCCTATTGATTAACAGTCAGGTACTGGAAGGTACACTAGAAGCTACCACAGGAAAAAGGTAGTCATCAGCATTACTGGCTACAAATCCTGATATCTACAATAGGGATATACCTGCAGGATATAGTGGTGCAATCATACCACAACACTTATGGGAGTAATCAATGACTTTCTGATTGGATTAAAGCCCACTTATTGAGACAGATCCCATACTTCACACCGCTAAAGGGCCCAGGAACCTGAGATTAGACAGTTCATGGGCATAAAGGAAAAGCTAATGCTATTGTAAGAAAGGGTAGCTTCCTCAGAGTTGGTACAGGACTCACTTAGACATCAAATTCTCAGCACAGTGATTTATTATCCCAGAGGGATGAATGGAGAGAGAGACTCCAAAGGCAGAGAGCAAGCAATAACAGCAGCAACAGTAGCAACAAGCAGGAAGGAAGCAAGGAAGAAAGCAGGTATTCTTTATTGGAGTGATTTTTATTTTTAATTTTTTTTAATGAAAGTGTGAATGTTTGTGGTTGAGGGAGAAGGTATTGTGCTAGAATGAGTTGGTAAACCCTGAATGGACATATTAGCCAAAAAAAATGAATTTTGATTGATGGGTCTTGGTGGTTTTCCTCAGAAATGTATCAGTGACTAAATAAGGGACCTAACCATTTGTGCTAGCTTTATAAATGCAATCTACTTGTTTAGCAAGGAGACAAGTATAAGAGACAGTCCTGTCAGTTCCATGTTTGACATACTCAGGCTTGTTAGAGAGCCTTTCAGGAGCAAAGAAATACAATTACTTCTAATGACATATTACTTGTATTAGTTAGGATTCTCTAGAGTAACAGAACTTACTAAGTGGATCTTGCTCTGCACATAAAAAGGGGATTTATAAGAATGATTTACAGTACCCAGCTGATCTAACAATGGCTGACTATGACCATAAAGTCTAGGAATCCAGTAGTTTCTTAGTCCACGAAGACTGATGTCTCAGCTCCTCTTCAGTATATGCTAGAATCCGAGAGTAGTAGACTTTAATGCCAGTGAAGGAATGGACTTGTTAACAAGATAAAGATACACAGGCAAAGAGGAAAACTTCTTTATGTAGGCTTCCAGCAGAAAGTGTGACCCAGGTTAAAGGCATGTGGCTTCCTGCCTTATGATCTGGATTAAAGATGTGTGTTTTCCTACCTCAAAGATTTGGACTACCTATTTTAAATTAAATGAAACTCCTTCACAGGTGTGCCCTCCATTTTTAAATTTTAGTTAATTCTGGATGTATTCAAGTTGACACCTAATAATATCCATCCTAGTGCTATCATTATAGATCTGTAACATGTTAAGATCTCTTCATAGAGATTTCTTCTTGTACTAGATGTGAACTAACACAAAGACCCACAACAGCACAATACACAGGGTGAATGCCTATAAAGACCACAATCTTAACTAGGTTGTCTTCAACAAACTGCCAATCAAATCTCAAGTATCTCTGTGGATGAGGTGGGAGAAAGACTGTAAGGGCTAGAGGTGATGGATAACTACAAGAAAATACTTTGTTATAGATATAACAGGACGTAAGCACTCATGGACACTGTGATAGAATGCACAAGACCTGAACAGGTTCAAGTCAGATGAGTGCAAACATCGAAAAGCAGACGTGGATATGGCCCCCCACACTTAACCAAGAAGCTATCTGCAACTAATACCTACTAATGAAGATAAACTTAGCTTTCTTCAATGGAGTGTCACTGCGTATATCAACGCTGGGTATATTACAAGACAGAGCCTATTACTAGGAGAAGCCTGGCAAAAAAAATGAAGTCAATGATAACAAACCAACAATGCCAACAGCAAAATAAGTGCATAGCTTAATGGAATAGAAATAAAATCAAGAAATCACTTAATGTATCAACAGCAAATTGATTTTCAGCAAAAACAAAATATGACTTATTTCAGAAAAAGTAATGCAGCAAACTGTGTATATATTATATATGCTAAAGACTAAAATTCTATGGTTATATCTTTTAAAGTAGACTAATTCAAAATATATCAGGGATATAAATGTAAGGCATGAAACATTGAGAAAAACAGAATAGAAAATGCTTTAAGATATAAAGGTTAACAATTATCATTTTGGTTGAAACCCTCAAATGCACAAGACACAAAAGTAATTTCAGACAAATGGCATTACATCAGCCTAAATGTTTTTCAGAGCAAAAGATATAATCAACAGAGTCAAAATATAATCTGTAAAATGTGAGAAATTGCTGTTAACCATTCAACTGACAAAAGAGTAATCTGACAAATAAGCTTGAACAAACATGGAAATTTTAAAAAATGCAGCAAACCCAACACCCCAAACATGAAAATCCAGTGAGTTCAATAAAAATGAAGAAACTTTATGAATAAACATTTATCAGAAAATTATATGTAAATGACACAAGCACAATTGGAATGCAAATAAAAACTACAGTGAGATATCATCACATCCCAATTACAATGACCACTATCAAAAATAAATATGGAAAGAATGCAAACAAAGAGAAATATCAACATCCCTAGGAAATAAACAATTAGTATATTTACTATTGAAAACAACAGAAAGACTCCTCAGATACTGAATGTACAATTACTACATGATCCAAATTCCAACTATGTAGGTGCACTCTAAAAATGACATCATTATGTCAAAGAGACTCCTGAATGACCATAGTTACTGCAGCACAATTCAAAATAGCTAAGATATGAGCATCCATCCAGATGAAAAAAAATAATCAGGTTAAAAAACATGTGACTTATATACCAGGGAATGTTATTCATCCATGAAAGAAATGAACCACTGTTGTTAAGAGAACATGGTTGACAAAAGAGAGCATTACGTTAAGAGAAATAAGCCTGGAGCAGAAAGCCACATTCTATGTGTCCACAGTCACCACAGAAGCCAGAACTGTTGGTCACATAAAATTAAACATTTGAATAAAGGCCACTGCAGACTAAAGAGGTATGATGGGGTTAACCAAAGAGATCCAAACACTGCTCAAGAAAATGGGTACTTTGCTGTTATGTGACACAATAGGACAACCTATAGGAATTCTGAATGTCTACCTTCCTAATAGAGAAGACATAGAGACTTTCTAAGATACATCTCATAATATTTGGGTAGATGGAAATGTTTATTACTTTGATGCCATCTTCACTTGTATTAATTTAACAAGTTTTAATAATGTACTCTATAATATGTAAAAGCATAATGGAAATATAAAAAGAAATACCAAGTAAAGTATGAAATAAAAAAGGATTAAAAGCATGTTTATTAGTTTGAATTCACAAATTGAAAAAAAAAATCAAGTACCAAAATTCAAAGAATTCTCCCAAGACCATACATACCCTTTGATGAAACCAGCCTGACTCCAATATTTATTTTCTTCCCAAATACAACTCCCAGAAAGAAAAATATATATGATTGTTAATTTATTTTCATACAAATACACAGATATCATTTAAATGAATACTTTGTGAGGAACAAACTGCAATTTACAGGTTATTGAGAAATCTTATTAAACAGAGGTGTAGCTTTATTTTATTTTTTAATTTTTTTATATTCATGAGTGTGTGTGTGTGTGTGTGTATGTGTGTGTGTAGGTCAAAGTGGTGGTCAAATCTCTCAAATCTCTTGCTTCTGGATTTGGGTGCTGGGAACCCAAGCCTGTGTCCTGAAAGAGCAGTAAGTGCTCTTAACCACTAAGTTTCTTACAGCCTCTCTGTGTAAGTTCATAATATACATACTCTAGATTATACATATTCTTATTCTATCAATTCTAACTTAATCTTTATTCACTGGCCATTTTTATGCATCCTAATTACTTTCAGTTTCAGACACATCTCATAGAAATGAACCTCAAGACTTCTTAATGTTCATCTTCTTATTCCTAAAATCTGGCTTATTATTATGTGTGGAGGCAATTTCAGAGTTATTGTCTAGATGAGTTTGGCTTCAATTGTATTAATTTAAAAAAAATCGTTTTAAAAGGTATCTTGGATTTGCAAAGAAAACCAATACAAGGCAAGTGGCTTCTGTCTCTCAACTTTTGGGGCTGCTTTCACTTTCTCAATTGCAAGGCATAGGCAAATGCTACTGAGATGACTTCCTGATGAATATTGAGATTATAAATATATACACTCACAACACTCTGGGGTTTATTTGTAAACTACAGCCACTAACTAAATCTTGCCCACACTCCTTAGTCTCAGTTCAGAGATTTTGTAGTTAAGTGTTGTATACTTGAATGCTTTGAAATCCTTTCTACATGTTCTCACCAGTATTTTAATTCAACGATTCAACCAAAGTAAATCAAACACTGACATAATCTCATATATTTGTTCTGCACCTGATGCCTAAGCAAAGTAAATATGAAGCTGTTTACTGAACCATTATGTGAATTAGATTTTGTCCTGGTTTGTTTATTTATAAGGTCGGACTGCTCCTAATACAGCCAACAAGGTCAAGCAGTGTATAAATCTACATTTGCCATGATTAAACTGGTACAAAAACAATATAAAATATTTCTCTGAATGATATATAAGGAAAATTGTTAAATTAGAGAAATCAAATTCTAGAATGGTGGAAAAGAGAGGACTGCTGCAGTGGCTTCACAGATTGTCATGCAGTGAACTGACAATTCCCTTTGGATGCTAAACAGTGACACTGAATGTGAGCAGGTCATCCCTCTGGAGCTGTAAGTCTGACTTCCCTTTGATGTTTTGCCTAAATGTTGTTTTATTTAACTTTTCTCCACTTACAGTTCAGAGGAAGCACAATGGAATCTTATAAAACCATTCAAATCTGTGAACACACACACACATACACATACACACACACACACATACACACACACACACACACACACACCAGCTCCAGTTTCTTTAAATGATTTTTAATAGTTTATTTCTAGGTTGAGGGTCTGGCAGTCCTGACCTTAATACATGCATGTAATTAAAATTAGAACTGACCTTAATACATGCATATAATTAAAATGGTATAAAAGTGTAAAGGAGGAGGGGGGATAGGATAGGGGGTTCTAGGGAGGGAAAATGAGGAAAGGGGATGACATCTGTATTGTAAATAAATAAAATATCCAATAAAAAGTTTAAGAAAAATAAATAAAAGTTCATTTCACTGCTGGCTTTGTTAGGTATATATGTCTCACTGCAACCTTTCCATCATCTATAACAGAGCGTTGCCTCTTTTTTTAACGTATGCATTTTCCATCTATAAATTCTATATTATAAAATGAAGGAGGGAAGGAAGGAAGGATGGAAGGAAGGGAGGGAGGAAAGGAGGGAGGGAGGGAGAGAGGGAGGGAGGGTTCACTGTGGCGAAATTTTTCCAATGTTTCTCTATCATGTACTTTCTTTGTGAATATTCTCTTCCATGGAAAGTTACATTGTCAATGCTTTCTGAAGCTTAGTCTGGCACATGGACCCCTTAGAAGCATGGAGAAAGGGTTGTCATCTGCACTCCACCTACTGAATTAGAATGTATATCAGGAGTTGTATACACATGTTCCAGGTGAATCATTTCAACCAATGTGTACTTCGATCTTTGAGAGCTCTTTCCAGTGAAGCTTATGGATTATTAGTCCGATCTTCCCAGCTGCAGTTTAGTTCACTTCATATCAGTGAAATATTCATAAAGTGAATAATAATTTCAACATAGAACTAAGGAACATCATTTTAAAAAGTAAAAAGGCCTCGCTTGCAGATGTAAGAATGTTGAGTATGGCTATTCCATGGTGTATGTTATGTGTGGGAAACAAACAAACAATCACGAACAGAATATCTGAAGGGAAAAAAGTAAAATCTGAGGCTTCATCACGCATCCCTAAAAGAAAACTACATATAAAAATACTTGCATATTTGGAACTAGGCAATAATTGAAACCTTTGATAGATTATCAGATAAAGATTGCTAGATTATCAAAAAATGAAAGTGGGTACGGAGATGAGGTAACTGGCTAAGTAACTGGTTAAACGCGTGCAGCAATGCTTAACTTTTTCATTAGACTTTCGAGTTGCCTCGTAATAGAGAATAGCAATGACTTTATGTTATCAAGATAGAACTAAGTTGAGCATATTTTATTTTGAGAACTCACAATCTCCTGTTCAGATCAGGATCTCTTTCCAGTTCTTTCCTGTGAGTCATTATGAGCTAGCTCTTTTCAGGAATAGCTTTTAGATGATAATGACTTTTTTCAAAAATAAGTGTCTAGTACAAAACGAGACATACAAGACAATATCTAAATGCAAAGTTCCACTTCAAACATAACATAAAAATTAAGCAAAGGAAGTTCAGGGTTGGAAAGGGAGATCAGTGGTAGAGTAGTTGTCTGCCTTAAGTCTTGGATTCAATTGTCAATACTCCAAAAGAAATGTTCCCAGCAATTTAGGACATAGTAACTTTTCCCATAGAAATACTGATAACTGAGAATTAGGAAAACTTTGACTTTATTAGCATCACAATGGAGGCCAAATGTTTTTTTTCCTTCCTTCCTTCCTTCCTTCCTTCCTTCCTTCCTTCCTTCCTTCCTTCCTTCCTTCCTGCACTAGAATCATCATTGCAATGATACTTTGATACTTCTACCTTACACAGAAAATATCAAGTTACTATGGAAATAGACCAATATAATATCAAGCATATGGTATGTCAATTCAATTCAACACAGAATTAACTTTTACAAAGTCTCTTGTAATTCAAAGTAACTTTCATAACTTCTAGTAGTATGAACCAAAGCTTCACAGTTAAAACTTTGGTAAGAAATTTATATGGAAGAGAATGTAGTGCTTTTCCATTGGCTGTGAATTATCTGCCAATATTCTGACCTTCTGATTCTAGAAAATAGGTACATTGTGTGATGGAGAGAAGGTGTGAAACTTTTCACTAAAGTCAAAACTAGCAGTATATTAGAAATTTGTGGTGAGAGTATCTTTATATCTTAGGAGTTTGTCGTGCAGGAGACTGCAAAGTGAACTTTTCATAATGTAATTTTTCCCCCTTAGAATGTTATTATCAAGAACTGGTAGCAACCCATTCAGTTGACATTGTGATATTGACTACTCTTAAATGAATAAATAAACAACCATTCTTAAGACTATTTTTTCACGCATAAAGTTTTCAGATCTTTAATATAATATCAAATCTTTTGATATAACAATTTTTATTTTTTTATAAAAAATAAAATTTGAGTTATGGTGTCAGGTCCATTAGAAATGTCCCTTCTAAGATATTGTATCATCTTTCAGCAATGCTCATTTATTACTTCACAATGCACAGCAATTAGCAAAGTGGCCCGATTGTAATTTTTATCTGGCTCTTGGTTCTTTTGATGTTGGCTCTGTCCATACTTTAATCTGCAGTCAAGCAACAAGCTAACTGCTACTGGCGAGTCTAGCTAAGTCTAAGCTAAGAATATCAAACTCTGCCACATATAACCTCTCATTCAGTATACCTTATTTATATGGCGATTGATAGGTATGTTAGGCTGTAGCTTAGAAATGGCACATCCTGTACACTCTGTTGGTTGAGAAAGTTCAGGTTTAAGAGGTTGAAGTAGAGCATCTACTCCAACCAAAATTAAGAGAAAAGTAACCCAATTAAATATATATTGGAGAGGATAGGGGAACATACATGTTATGAAAAAAAGAGAGAAGATTAATGTTTTGAGCAAGAGAGGCTGGAGAGATGGCTCAGCAGTTAAGAGTACTGAGGTCCTGAGTTCAATTCCCAGCAACCACATGGTGGCTCACAACCATCTGTAATAGGAATCCAATGCCCTCTTCTGGTGTGTCAGAAGACAGTAATAGTATACTGACATACTCACATACATTAAATAAATAAATAAATAAATCTTTTTTTAAAAAATGCTTTTAAAAGTGTTTTGAGCAAGATTAGGAACAAAGGCATATCAGTAAAGGTAGAGTGCTCTTTAATAAAAATTCCTGGGAAGGTGTTACCAAAAAAATCTATTCACCCCAAATAGAGAGCTCACAAGAGACCCAGATACCACCAAAATTCAACGTGGTGAATGATTGAATTTAATTTGAGTTATATACATGAATGTGGGTGAAGGGTTACTTACAGAACCAGAAATGACTCAGTCAGCTGCTTCCCAAAGCCCATCTCAATACTGGCAATAGCTCAAGCAATCTGGGAATGTGAAGCTTACTGCATAGCCTGCAGGCAGCTCAACAGACTAGAGTGTGTCCTTTCCAACTGACACAGTTGTTCTAAATATCTTTCAGACAGCTAGGTACTTTGCTTCTTCTACGCAGGTAATCTGATCTCAGAGTCTTTTTTGTAGCTTGACTTCTCTGAGAGTCACTCTCAACTATTTTATTACTTCCTCTGGGAGGGAGTAGGCTAGTGAATCGGGTCAGCTTCAGGGACTTTTTGAAACTATTTTGAGTTCTTTACCTTCCTGCTAAAGGAGCTTCCTTGCAGAATGGAATGTTTCAATCTTAGAGGATACTGTTGTACAACAGGCAGTGACTGAGAAGTTAGTGAATGAAAGTAAAGATATATGAAAATCTTATGAAGATGCCCTTGTTAGTAAGTTAATTTCAAAATATGATTTTAAAGGTGGCAATTTAGATTAAGATACACTGTATGCACTGACAATGCTTCTTTGAGAAGAAATAGGTTACGAAATGAAAAATCCAATTGACAGGCTTGGAATCATATGTCTCTTTGGTCAGGAAGACCCTGGATATTTCCAAAACAAGATCACATACTTCCATTACTCTTGACTACTCATGTTAATGACACAGCAAGTCCCAATTCCTTTGCTGCAGAACATAGAGATAACAATCTCAAATCAAGAAGCAGCTTCCTCCAGAACGATTAGCTTTCGTAGAATTAGAAGTTGCTATATTAGATGCTGATAGAGAAAAGACTGCTACACTCTTTAAACATCACTGGATTCTCCATTCTACAGTACAGATTCTGCCAACAGGCAGGAAAGATCACCTACTAGTACAATGATGATATGCCTATTAATGTGTGATTCACTGCCTTCTTATTTGATTTTGAGTCCTGATCAAAAGGAGGGAAATTCATGTCTGGTGCTATAATATTGGTCAAAATCCCATTGCTGGGAACATCATAGATCCTAGGGTCTCTGTTATTGATATTTTGTATGCTATTGTTATTTTTGCCTAATGATCATATTCTCAAACCGCTTCATTTTATGTTTCTACTCATAAAGATGGATTGCTCTCAGCCTCAGTTACAGAAGATTCTTTGGGCCGGAGGCAGCGGGTAGTTTAGCGACATGTAATTGACTAGAGTGCTGAGAACAAAAGACTAAGTCTTGGTCCTATGTGGGCTATCTAAATCCACGCTTGGTTCCTGGTACTCATTTCAGTTCTGAAAGAACAGTGATTAGGAGGTGATAGAAAGATTTTAAGAGCCAGAGGGAGAGAAGGAATGCTGTAAAATACTATCCACTGGACAGGAAATGAATATTGCTTTCAGGAATTCACAGTAGTTGCTATTACCTGTATGTATTAAGAATGAGGAAAGGACCCAACCCTACCAAACAAGGTACAGAGAGTTGGTACTTGCTTGTGAGGAAGAATCAGTCTTCCTTGATGGTGACCATTGATAGGTTACCCATCTTCTGGATGCCTTTCTCCACAAATGGGTAGGACTAATTGGACTTAATTGGTTATTTTCAATTTCAAATATTATAATATAGGGACTTAGGGGAGGATGTGTTAGAGTATCCTGAGGGAGTTAGAAATGAGCAATAATTAGTACATGTTATCATGTTTTATTATATGTATACATGAAATCCCCAAAGACTAAATTTTTAAGAGAAATTTGTGACAAAAGATCTATCTCCCTCTTTTGCTCTTTTTGGAAGTCATGAAAAGAATTTGCAATGCTCCTTCATATTATTCGACATGTAGTGACGATAGACAAAACCTTCCAAGCAATTCCTAAACTCATTTTAAAGTTCATTAGACCAAGTAGTCACAGATGCAATGTGGAAGTGGGCTCTGCCTTCTGAAAACTTTAAAATTTAATGAGTATGCTAAAATGCATTCTTTACTATTAAAAACAACAGGATAGAGAGAGTAACAGAACAAGTTTTGAATGTCTTTAAAGCTTAGGTCTGCTTGGTAGAGGTTCATCTAATGCACCCTCCCATGGATCTTATTTTTTTAAGTCAGTCAGACCTCCATTCATAGATGGCATTTGAAGGGAAAGAAAATGAGCCAGAATGTTCTGCTCTTTAATGTGGGAAAAAATTGTAATGTGCACATATTCTATTTCAATAGAAAACCACATGCAAATGTAATATTCCAAGCAGAACCATGATTCACTACAATGCTGCTTCTAAGTAATATGACTTCTAAGAAGCTATCATAATGCATAGCTGGATTCTGGTAGTCTTGTTGCTCATGAATGTTCAAATTGCAGGAAAAAAACATATTTAGAATAATTGTCTGCATAAAATCGCAGCAAACACACTTTCTTTTGTTCATCCTTACTGTGGAAATGTGTGAAGAGTTTTAAATGGAATTAGCAAAATGTAAACATCACCTATATTATTGGAATGAATTATATATAAATTTCCTTGAAGATGTGTATATTTTCCAGCGACTATTACACATGGGCAATGTCTTCAATTCTGTGCAAGAGAATCCATTTATGTTGGCCTGTGCCAAATGATTACATGCTGTGAAGTAACATAAGCAATGAACAATTTGTGTGTGTTTGATAAATATGTTCACATAATTTTAATTCTAGTATGCTCCTTCAACATGAACAAAATACAGGATATTCTATTATACTATCTTAAGACACTAAATCCATGTAGATGGATTACTTCTTAAATGTCACACTGTTATTATATAAGACTATGACAAAAAGGTCTGCTTCTCAGTTCTTTATTTAGTGTACTTCACCGCACACCAGTAAATACTTTACATACAAATCGAGAATCATAATTTTCCTATATAATTCCAAATATCAAAGCAGAATGAAGATGCATTTGCTGTTTTTATTTAAATTTAGCTAGGACCTAAGCTTGCAACATGCTACTAGTAGGAGTGTAAAGGACCTTTCAGGGAAAAATTTATGCTAGGAGAAGGGGTGAGCATGAAGAATGATATTTAAAATTTAAATATTAACAAGAAAATTTTAGTATCAAGGAATAATACTTTTGAAGGTGGCATAAACCATTTCAATCAATTTAAGGGTCATCTTTAGGCTGTATGGATGCATGGTTGTGCTGTGGAAAAGAATGGGGGGGATGTGATTAAGAATAAAATAAATGTCCAGATGCATTCTGTAAACTGTGAAGAAGCAATCTCGCCCCAATTCTTCCTTATCTAGGTATGAAGGGAAAGATTTCTCATCTCCACCATGCTGAAAAGCTTCTCCCCCTAAGGCTTTATCCAGGGGGAGTCTACTTAGAGAGTGATGTGGATACACTGTTGCCTCCACATTGGGTACTGTGGGAGACTGTGAGTTCCTGCTGAGGATGAGTAAGCCCTGTACGAGGTACAGCTTTAGTGAAACAGTCGAAAAGGAAGGTCTGTTTGTGAGCCTCGTGTTGTATAATTATGCCTACTTCTTGAGATGCTTTAAATATTGCTCTCATCCATTCTTAATATTGTTTCGTGCAGGTTGCTGTTTGCTGTGTCTTATTCAAGGATACTTGATATAGTCAGATGACTTGTTTAAATAATTCATTTTGACAAATTGGAATTCCCATTTCAATGTCCTGTTTATCTGTGAGGGAAATCATTATTACAAGACTTTTCAACCATAAACTCTCACTCTTTATTCTGACCCTTCTTCTCAGAATTTTGAACTGTCTAAATCAGGGAAAGCATAGACTTTTCAGGTGGTTTCAATGACAGACTTTCCATTCTGACCCCTGGACACTGGTGACTCTGTGTGCTTTTGTCTTCTTTTATAGCCTTATTTAGTGATGTTCTATGCATATATTCATACTTATTTTTATACCGTGTGTGTCGCTAGTGTATCTATTTAGAAGTACCCTCTCTTAATGGTATTTCTGGAGTTCCATAACCTACCTAGAACACCTCCTCTTATTCTGGAAGCTTGAGTCTCAGTTTGGTGACATGGGGACAGCAGCAATGCAACCTTATGTAGTCTGTTCTTACAGCTGACCCACAGGCCACTGGAGACCTCAACTTCAATATAAACATGATACTGACCCTCATTGCTTGTCAGCTTTATAATAGTGTTGTGAACTCTTAACATTTGTGCCTTTTTCTGTCATGAGGTCATCTGGAGCTACACAATTGAGAACAGCGTGTCTATGAGGCATCGGAGCTGTGAATTAAAAAAAGAAAATCTCTTCTTTAATAGCACTGAGTCTCATGATTCATCTTAAAAATGTGGAATATCTTCGTACATGTCCTAAACAGAAGTTTTAACTGACTTGTACTTCTGCACCCTTCAAAACTGCCAACAGGACTCAGAAACTGTAATCTGTCTTACCTATCTTATCATTCTTTGAAGAGGATACCAGGAAATTATGAGAATTTATCCAATGACATCTTCCAGGCTTTCTCCCAGAAAGTGGTCTTCATCTGCTTTCTAGATATAGGGAAAGCAATGGGTGAGCAGGCCAGAGTCCCAACTGGCCACAATCATTTTAATGTAATATATCCCTTGCTATAGTTGTATTGATTTATGAGGCATCATCAGCTCAGGGGATTGAGCAGCAAGGGATTCACTGCATGTCCAGTATGTCAATAGGCAATAGTGGAGTACATAGTCCCTATTGTAGTCTAATAGAGCATATACATACATACATACATACATACATACATACACACACACATACCATACAAATAGGTAAATGTATATATAGATGCAGATATAGATATACATACATGTAGATGTATATACAAACACACATGAGCAAAATATGCAGACAGAAATGTTGACTCTATCACTCTATCCCTCTTACAATCTATGTCATTTGGACACTTCAACTCATGAATGAAAATCACAAACTGTCTTGCTACAAAGCTCTCTCATATATAAGTTCTGTTCCTCTGAAGAATGACACCTAATACACTTGTGAGAATTATTAGTAGTTCACTTGGATACAGTACCAAGATTTTTCATTAAAAGAGTGGAACAACTAGGCTTCCTTCTCCTAGCTCTTCAATTAGAGTCCCCAAGCTCCATCCATTGTTTGGCTGTGGGTCCCTATATCTGTCTGCATCAGCCACTGGGTGGAGTCTCTCAGAGAACAGCCATACTAGGTTGCTGTCTACAAGTAGAACAGAATCATTAATAATATCAGGGATTGGTGCTTGCCCATAGAATGGGTCTCTAGTTGGTCCAGTTGTTTCTTGTCCATTCCCTCTATCTCTATTCCATCCACTGTCCCTACATTTCTTGTAGGCAGGATACATTTGAGGCCAAAAGTTTCATGGGTGGGTTGGTGTACCTATCACTCTACTGGGATACCTGCCTGGCTACAAGAGGGGGTCTCTTCAGGTTCCATATCCCTCTGTTGTGAGTCTCACCTAAGCCCACTGATTCTTGGGAGCCTCTCCTATCTCACTTCTTTGGCACGTCCTCCTAAGATGACTCCCCCCACACACACACCTCAACCCCTGCCATCAGCAGATTTTCATGCATTCTTATGGCCATCTGGCCATCTACCCTATCTCTCCCCATACCTGATCTGGTTTTTGTTGTTGTGGTTGTTTGTTTTGTTTTCCCATATGAGGTTTACAATTGCTCTGTTAAGGTGTGTAAAGAATTATGTTCAAATTTTGATAGGCACTCATTGAAAGTGTAGATTGTTTCTGTCAATATTGCCATTTTTGTTATGTTAATCCTATTGATACATGAGTGTGGGAGATTTTTCCATCTTCTGAAATCTTATTTCTTCAGTGATTTCCACTTCTTGTTATATAGGTCTTTTACTTGCTTGGTTAGAGTTATACCAAGATATTTAATATTATTCGTGGCTACTGAGGATGCTGTGATTTTCCTAATTTTTTTCTCAGCCACTTTATCATTTGTTTAGAGGAAGGCTACTGATTATTTTGCATTAATTTTATATCCAGCCACTTTGCTGAAGGTATTTATTAGCTGTAGGAGTTCTCTGGCATAATTTTTAGGGTTATTTATATGTACTATAATGTCATCTGTAAATAGTGACACTTTGACTTCTTCCTTTCCAATTTGTATCTTCTTGATCTCATTTAGCTGTTTTATTGCTCTGGCTAGAACTTCAAGGACTATATTGAGTAGATAGGGAGAGAGTTGGTAGCCTTGTCTTGTCTCTATTTTAGTAGAAATGCTTTTAATTTTCTCTCACATTTAATTTGATATTGGCTACTGGCTTGCTTTATATAGCATTTATTATGTTTAGGTATATACCTTGTATTCTTGATCTCTAAGACCTTTAACATGAAAGGATGTTAGATTTTTGTCAAAGGCTTTTTCAGGGTCTAGTTAGATGATTATACGAATTTTTTCTTCTACTTCATATGGTGGATTATGAATTTGATGGATTTTTATATATTGGACCATCCCTGCATCCCTAGAATAAAGCCTACTTGATTTTAATGTGTTCCTGGAATCTGTTATTGAGTATTTAATTATTTTTACATCAAACTTTCTAAGACAAGTTGGTCTAAAAGTCTCTTTCTTTGTTGAGGTTTTGGATGGTTCTATGTATCAGGGTGATTCTGGCTACACAGAATGAGTTTGACAGTGTTCCTTCTGTTTCTATTTTGTGGGATAACTTGAAGAGTATTGGTATTAACTTTTCTTAGAAGGTCTGGTAGAATACTTCACTAAGATGACCTAGTACTGGGCTTTTTTGGTTGGGAGAGTTTTAATGACTTCTATTTCCATAGGGGCTGTAGGGCTCTTTAAATAGCTTACCTGATCTTTATTTAAATTTGTAAGTAGTATCCCTGTTCAAAAATCACTCAATTCATTCAGATTTTCCAATTTTGTGGATTACAGGCTTTTGAAGTAAGATCTAATGATACCTTGAATTTTTCACTGTCTGGTGTTATGTCTCATTACTCATTTGTGATTTGTTTATTTGGATACTGCATCTCTGTCTTTTGATTAATTTGTCTAAGGATTTGCCTATCATGTTGATTTTCTCAAAGAACCAGCTCATGGTTTCGCTGATTCTTTGTACTATTTGCTTTGTTTCTGATTGATTTCAGCCCTGATTTTCTTTATTTCTTACCTTTACTCCTCTTTGCTGTGCTTGCTGCTTCTTCATTTTTTTTCTAGAGTTTTTAGGTGTACTTTTAAACTGTTGGTATGAGAATTTTCTAATTTCTTCCTGGAGGCATTTAGTGCTAAGACCTTTCCTCTTAGCACTTTCATTGTGTCCCATAAGTTTGGCTATGCCATGCCTTTATTATCATTGAATTCTAAAAAGTCTTTAATTTCTTTATTTATTTCTTCCCTGACCCAGAGATCATTGAGTAGAGAGTTGTTAAGTTTCTATGAGTGTAGAGGATTTTTGGTGTTTCTGTTGCTGAAGTTCAGCTTTAATACATGGTTATTTGATAAGATATAAGGCATTATTTCAATTTTCTTGTATCTGTGGAGGCTTGCTTTGTTACCAACTGCATGGTCAATTATAAAGAAAGTTCCATGAGGTGCTGAGAAGGTATAGTCTTTTGTGTTTGGGTGAAAAATACTGTCGATGACTGTTAGGTCCATTTGATTCATAATGTCAGTTAGTTCCATTAAGTTCTCTATTTAGTTTTTGTTATGATGACCTGTCACTTGATGAGAGTGGAGTGTTGAAGTTTCCCACTATTAATGTTCAGAATTGACATATTATCTGTGTAGTATGCTTTCTTTGATGAGTATGAACTGTCTGTTCCTGTCTCCTTTGATTAATTTTTGTTGAAAATCTATTTTATTAGATATTAGAATGGCTACTTCAGCTTGCTTCTTAGGTCCATTTGCTTGGAAACTTTCATTATTTTAAGACAATGTCTAACTTTAGTAATTATATATCTGTGGGACTGCGTAAGGGTATTCTGGTTCATGGCTGGGCATGTGTCTAGAACCCCCAGACTCTGCGTGAGAACTGGCAGGGGTTTGGTGCGCCCCCCAGACCACAAGGTCCTGAAAAGCAGTCTAGTCTCCATAGAATTACATTGTTCAGTCACGCAGGCCAGCCATTACAGCCCCTCCCAAAGTGCACAGGGAGAGGGCGTGACTAGAGGCCCCAGGCCCTAGGGATTTACATACTAATGAAGGCCAGAGGGCGGAGCAAATTAAGTATGCCTCCCAAGATCCTCCCCCTTTCTCCCTCCCTATTTAACTCGTGACTGGCCTGAGTTTTACAGGGGTACGCCCAGATCCATCCACCATCTGCCATGACAATAAACCCTTTTGGAACTAAGAACTTCTTCGTGTCTTTGGGGCCTGCAGCCGCCAAACCCTCCAGGCTGCTGGAACATTAGACTTTCCTCCTGCATGTGGGGCCTGCAGCATGGAAACCCACTGGGACTCCACAACTGTGGCCAATATTTTTCCCCAAATATATCTTTAGTATTATATATACTATTATTATATATTACTATAAATAATAATGTCTATTATTAATTAATGTCTTTCTGATGTGTGTTTCTTGTATGCAGCAGATCTTAGATCCTATTTTTTCATCCATTCTGTTAGCCTGTGTGTTTATATTATGGAATTGAGTCCATTGATGTTAAGAGAAATTAATGACCAGTGTTTTTTACTTTCTGTTATTTTGATGATGGTGATATTAGTGTGTGTGTGTGTGTGTGTGTGTGTGTGTGTTTGTTTGATTCCAATGTTTTTGCTGGTATGGAATTACTTATTTTCTGTGTTTTCTTAGATCTAGGTATCCTCCTTAACATTCATAGAAATGAAAGATGAGAGTTACATAAAGCTATCTGAAATATATTTACTGATGATATCATAAAGAGCCATCCAGGAGATAAATAACACAAAGTAAGTGGATCAAGAAAAGAGTAGCCATATAATAGTAGGAATTAGCAATGCAGAATTTTTAAGCAGAAGATTCAAGTTTGAATACCAGTGTCCAAAATAGCTTCTCAAGTAGGTAAATTTCTATGATCTAAAGAAACCACTTTGGTATCTTTAAGATAAAGATAATATATATTTCCTATTATAAACAGGAGTAATGAATAAAATTGTGAATTAAAACGGTTTTGAAATTCCGAATGCTGTATGTAATTATTATGCCATTTTTCTATTTTATGCAAATCTGTTTTGCCCAGATTGCTTAATGTTGCTAGCTCAGGTACTCATAGTTCATGTAATGGGAAACAGGTGCATGATTGGCTCCTGCTTCTCTAAAGGGAAGCTGGAAAATGGACCAGCCAAGTACACCACTTTAATTTTCCTTCTGATTTTAGGCATGGCCCCAAATTTAGCAAGTCCTCCCGCCATGGTATAGTCAGCGTACTTGAAATTTCTTAATTTCACATCTTCAGCACTGTTATGTTTTGACTGAATTTCCTCATGTAACTGGGATTTACTGATCCATTGCCCGCTATTAATTCTCCTTCTGCTCATTTGTTATTACAGGTACTATTATGTCAAGTGAACAAGAAGGGCATTGAACAACTATAAATATTAATCTTGGCGGTTGTATTCAATATGTAGTAGGAAAATAATAATAAATAAGCAAAGGGGGAGATAATAAATAATTGACACGCATCATCAAGAAAAGGCAAGATGTCATGATAGCAGTTATAGCTGGTAGTTTAACAACAGTTGAGAAGCAGTGTTATGAACAGGCACCATAAAGAACTCCCATGAAATTGCTGGCTAGGCATTTTGCCTCGTAGAATTGATTTAACTTGTCTGATCTTCAATTTCCCTGTCACTAAAATGAGAACAAGAGTAATATTTTAGAGTAGTATTTACAGAGCTATTGCGAGTATTAAAAGTAACATATTATATATCATATTCCGAACATACTTTGAATACAGTTGTTTGTTGACAATAGTTAAGGAATAAGAAAGATGAAAAGGAGAAGAATTTGAGAAGATCTAAGCAAAACGTTCTGAGCAGGAGAGAAATGAATTTGGGTTGTTGTTGGTTAGAGCAGTCACTAGGCGTCTAAAACATGGAGAGAATATGACATTTTGCAAGTTCTTTATTGTGAGTTTATTGAGTTGATTTCTGTAGTTAGTTTAGAGGCTATAGTATGAAGGATAAAAGACAAGATAGTATGATGGGAGAACTGGAAACTGTGAAGAGAGGTAATGGATTACACAAAGCATTCTAAGGGACCCTGCTGTGAAAGTACATGGGCTTTAAAGGAAGAATTGTTTTAAATAAATTGTTTTTTGTTCTTGTTATTTGGTTGCTTGATGCTATTGTTTTTAAAAAGCAGCATGCCAGTGTATCCTCTTTGATTCTCTTGAATTGTTTTAATTGCTAGTCAACAGACACATCTATCCAAAACTTCAGATATCCGTGAACACTTCTAACATATATTTTTTTCATGATTTTATGAGACTGAGCTTCTCAAATATGTATTTTTATGACTCAAGGTGTAAGGAAGAAGAAAGGTGGTGTGCTTACTACATGTGTTCACATGTTTCTATATGCACAGTAATCAAAACACCAGAATCAAGGTACCACTGGTGGCCAGACTTTTACTCACCATGAAACACTCAGTTAAAGGACAGTTAAAGAATATGTAGGTCATGTTGCAGCTATCATTTATTTTGTGTTGATCTCAATCATTTTGCAGGTTTAGTGTTGGTTTAAATGGTAACTATTCATCTACAATTCCAAATACATATGTACCCAAATAACTACATAAAATAGAGCATACTATGCCTTGAATCTACTGTGATCCTACAATGTACCTAATCTCTAGGTTTCTGATGCTCTGGAGATTCCCTCCACAGAATGCTTAACACATGCCAGAGAATTTTAGAAGTATACCTGATGCTTTTAGTGGCATATTAAAATGACAACATAACCTAAGACTTAGTCTTTTCAAACTGTTTAGTGTGTAGATGGAGACATAACAATCAGACTATCCAAATTAAAAGTTGTTCAGAAAAACAGCTCATTTTGTCTCAGCAATACCCTGATTCCATATAGATCCAACATAATGCAATAGGAGGAGGGTGTTCTAGGTAACAGACATGAATGAAAGATGCCACTGAAATTCTCCATATTAATGAGGCCATACATATTTTTCTACAAATGTAGCTGAAAAGATACAGACATTCATATAACTTTTGACATGTCAATTTGGACTTCGATTTAGATAATAATACTATATCAGTGTCAGATTTTCTGATAACCATACTACTAATTGTAGTAGATAGAAAGAGAATGCACGTGGTTTTAGAAACAAAAGTTTGAATAATTTATGTGAATTCTCTGGCTTTTGAAAAAGTATTCTTTTGGTGGGGATGGGGGGTGTTGATACAGGGTTTCTCTGTATAGCCCTGGCTGTCCTGGAACTCTGTAGACCAGGCTGGCCTCGAACTCAGAAATCCACCTGCCTCTGCCTCCCCAGTGCTGGGATTAAAGGCTTGCACCACCACTGCCCAGCTTGAAAACATATTCTTAAATTAGCATTTGAGGAATGCAAATTAGCAGAAATCCATATAAATGATTACAGGATTTATTTATATGGGTTAAAATAGGTAAGTATTCAAAACTGAATTTTCGCATATGTTCTGAGGTTTATAAAATATTTGCCAAGGTATCTCTAAATAAACTATGAATAATAAATACAATGAGTTCTCACTTTATTGTCCATATGTAGAAATGTAATCTCCACTCCGTTATACACAGTTCTTAATCACTCGTAGCAATATGGTTCCACTTTGCTGGATTCCATATGCTTCTGGGCAAGAAACAAGTTACATCTTGTTATCTAAACATAAACTCTAGAAAAGGAGAAAATCAAACAATACAGACTCAAGAAATGTTTATTGATCCAAAACTAAAAGTGTTCAAAGTACTGATAAAAGTCGTCCTTCGGATATATTTTACTGCTGTGATGGAAAAACGTGCCACTGATATGAATTTTTTTTTCTTTCAAAAAATGTACCTCAAACCACACAGATCAATAAAAGGATTCACATAAACTTAAAATGATTATCGCAGCAGTGGTAATCAATTATCCAAGTTTTTAACTAGCCTAATGTGAAGCAAAGTTTAACAATGTAATATGACCTAATTTTTACTTGGACATTAATTAGGGAATAAGATGATACAAACCATAAAATTTGAAATATATTGAAATCATATTTTAGCTTAAGAAAAATGAACTATTTCGTGAGTGGTTTAAAGATATGCTTTTATTGATGAGAGTGTGAGTGTGTGTGCGTGCATGCGTGCGTGTGTGTGTGTGTGTGTGTGTTCACAGTGCATGTATGAGTGTCTGTATAAGAGGAGGAATCAGATTCCTCTGGCACAGGGGTTAACAGGCAATTGTGAGCCACCAGACACAGGTGCTGGAAACTAGAGATTGGCCCTGAGAAGATGCAACAACATCTCTTAACAGCTGAACTCTTTATCTCCAACTTATAAAGAAGACTCAGGGACATACAATGATGTAAAATGTCCTTTCTATTCACACACATATATTCTACATATAATCTGCTCCAGACTATATGTCAGTTGTATGCATGTTTTCAGGACCGAGCATTTGGTATTGGATAACTAATTGGTGCTGTCTTCACTGCATAAAACTATTTCTTTTCTCTCTGCACTCCTTAGTTGTCTGCGATGTTTTGTGTAGAGTTAGGGCCTCATGGGCTTTTCCCTATCTACTTTGGCCTCTCTACTTTGAAGGGACCATGTTTACAAATCAAGACTGTAACCTTTATAAAGAGTTCTTTCTAAACTATCTCTCAAAACCCTTACATTAAGACAAGGTGACTAGTAAACTCTGAAGAAGCCAGATGGTGTGGACAAGTACAATACATAGCTGCCTTTAAAAAAAAAAAAAAATCATCACAAAGAAGCTAAAGTTTCTCTGGGAGGAGTTGGGGGAGGGAAAAAAACATGATCAAAATATATTGTATGGAACAAATTTTAATTAAAATTGTTTTTCAGGTAGAATTTTTATTACTAAGATATATTCGTTTCACATTTAATCCAGAGTAACAATTTGTTCAACAAATATTTACTAGACAATTCCCATGTTCATTTAGCAACTTTTTAAAAATTTAAATCAGTATTTTTATTAAAACAATTTATCCAATAACAACCATTTAGGAAGAAAAATAACCTTCTCCTGGTTTATTCCTTTTTAAATATTAGACCTGGCGCTCTAGAGCAAGTGCTTAACATTTTTACCTGGTTCAGCTGTTTCTGGTGTTTGTTCCTGCACTTGGAATTTATTCATGTTGTTATTTATTGGTTGTCATTTTAAATTTCTTGTGCTGACAAAAGAAGTTTTGCCTCATTTTAACATCATTTTGTCACTGCCTCATCGTCCGTTATTTTGATATAATATAGTTTGATGATATTTATTCTCCTCCCAGATCCTCGTCTACCCCTCCCCTGTCTGAGCTCCCAGGGACTATGTAGATCTACACAGAAAGTAGTCAACAGACACCAGAACTTCTTGTTTTCCTTAAAACCTTCCAGGTTTAGCAACCCTAATACTGATGTTCCCATTCAGGAACATTACTGCTACTGTTCAGAATAACTCTTCAAACTCCAAATGTAAGATTACAAAATAGATTTTCCCAACTAGTCTCAAAGATTTTGTGTGGACATTGATCCAGTTTTATCTCAAATGACAGTGGTCAAAAACTGACCAAAATCAACTTGGGAAGCCATGTAATGATTTGGCTTACATTTCTAAGTCACAGTCTATCACTCAGGGAGTTGAACATAGGAATTCAAGACTCAAGGCAAGAACATGGTGGCAGGAACTAAAGCAAAGACCACAGAGAAATGTTATTTATTTCTATTTTATTTTTTTTGGAGTTCCTTTTTTTATAATTTTATTTATTTATTTATTTATTTATTTATTTATTTATTTATTTTTGTCAGCATGAAATACATTTTATTCCCAACCAAATGTTTTGTCAAACAAAAAAGCAATTAAACTATAAAAAGGAAAATAAGTTAATAACTATGAAACCAGAACATTTTTTGAAAATGTATTGTTGTAAGTATATAACTGATAATATAATATAAAAGGTTTATAGTCAAATAAGTTATCTTATGCATAATTCTTTTTTTTTAATTTATTTTTTCTCAAATCATAATTCATTCACACAGGGGTTATAAACACGGAAAGGCAGGATGTGGGTAAGGGAATGACAATGGAATGTGGGTGTTCAGGGGGAATACAGATATCTTCAGAACAGGGTATCGGCTGGGTGAAGGTTCAGGGGACAAGTCACTGTGACTCTGCCTGACTCTCTTGTCCTTATCTATGTTGGTATTGTCTGCCAAGGCTACCTATTTACAAGGTCTATGGCTACTCAGACTTGTAAATTTCCACAAAAGCTGGCTGTTTACATTAGCTTATAGCCATCTGTTTCAATGTTTTTCCACTGAGACCCATCCCGATGTCTTTTTCCTGGAGAAGGGATACTTTTGACATCAACCCCTATGCAGTCAGGCTTGTCCCTCAGGGAACCCAGATAGATATTTTTATCTTTTATTTATATTCCCTTACAGTGCTTAGCCTCGCAGCCTAAGCAAGAATTCAGATCACCTGTCAGGGGGGTTATGGGTGGCCCTTCTCTGCTTGGTCTAGGGGCAGAAGTCCCCCCCTTTCAGGTTGGGTGGAGATAGGTTTTGGAAACACCCTGTATAAAGTAGCAACCTCATCTTGAGTCTTGTGGTCCTCCATAGCTAACTTATGATAATGTATCTGAGAAGGTTTTGCTACCAAATTATTTATCTGTTGTATCACAGATACAGCAGATTAGTCAGCCTATTTGAGGGACAGGGACCAGCAGAAAAAAGCAAAAAGAGCCCAAATAATGGTCCCAAGATGGGAAGAAATAGGGTTGACAACCTTGGAGTGGCGGAAAACCAATTCTTGTACCAGCATTCATCTGTCTCTTTCTCTCTCTGATTTTTCTCAGGGCTTTCACTGACCTATTTCATGCTCTATTTAACCCTCCTTGTCTTGTCTATGTAAAGGCAACATTCTTCTTTAAGGGCTGTACACAATCAAGAGCTGTACACAGACTTTTCTATTGTGATAGAGTAAATAGAGTCCCATAAGGATCTTTGCGATTTTAGGAGGTCTCTTCAGACAGTGAAACAAGGAATTTCTTCAGATTAGTGATATCAATCTCTAGCTGTTCTTGATAACTGATAGATGTTCTATCAGTTCTAGCTGATGTTCTTGTCAGTGGCTCTTCAAAGGTCTGAGTAGTATAATTTTGGAGGCCAGCTTCTGGATTAGAACTTCTAACAGAAGACATCACGGGTGATTCATTTTTACCTGGAAAGGAAAAAGAAGGGAATTCTCAGAAAGATTTCTCTTCCCTGGATGTAAATTGTTATTCATCTTATTTATGGTTGGGCCTGGCTTTGTGGGGATATCTATTTATTTCAGTAATCTTTTTGGTAGCCAGTTAGCTGTGCCTTCTGTGGTATCAAACAGGCATATCAATCTTCAGCCCCGTAAGGGAACTGGGTCTGGGCCATTCCCTTGAAGGGTAAGAGGGTTCTTCCCCCTATCTGTGGCAAAGTTTTTGTTGGTCTCGGTGGTACCAGAGGCAGACAGCAGCAGATTTGCCATGAGCTTTCAGCTTTAGAGAGTTAAAAGTGAAAAAGGCATGATGGAGAGTATTTCAGGGGGACTCCTTCTGAGGGGATACAGTTCCCCCTCTTTTGTTTTCAAAGCCAATTTTTCAGAGTTCTTGTAAAATCAGGGCAGAAGCTCCAACAGTCGCTCCTTCCAGACTCAGGTAATGAAGACCCTATTTATGATATATAAATCTATATTAATAATCTTTTGTCAAAGGATTGTTATAGCACCACCGACAACTAATCAGGCTATATAATATATCGATTAGTAATAGCTTCTTCTACTTTTTGTGAGATTACCTCTCTTTTGTCAATTAACTGTTGAGGAGAATTAGGATTTGCATCTCTCTTGAAAATATTGAACAGAGACTTAAATTCTTTTGTGGAGAGCTTAAAAAAGGATCTTAGCCAATTAGCAACTCCTAGAAACTTTTGAAAATAATTTAAAATAAGTAAACTCTCTCTCTC
>NW_021621071.1:4001674-4020143 GCF_004785775.1 Grammomys surdaster
TGTCTCGCTCTCTCTCTGTCTCTCTCTCTCTCTCTCTCTCTCTCTCTCTCTCTCTATCTCTATCTCTTTTTGGACACTTTATCTGTGGTTTTTTTTTTTTGGATATTATACATATTTACTTTTCAATGTTACCTCCTCTCCCATTCTCCCCCAAAACCCCTTATCCCATATTCCCTCCTCCTATTTTCATGAGGGTGTGCTCCAAACATCCTCCCAGTCCCATCTCCCTGCTCTCGAATTCCCAAACAGTAGGGGATCCAAACTTTCGGGGACCATGGCCCTCCACTTCCACTGAAGTCTGACATGGTCACCCTCAATTACCTATACAGGTGGAGACATGAGTCCCTCCCTTTGTGCTCTCTGGCTGGCGGTTTAGACTTTGAGAGCTCTGGTTGAAACTTTTGACACTCCTTCTAGAAAAGACCAAAGCACCCACATTTTGGTCTTCCATCTTCTTCGTGAGTTTTATGTGGTCTATACATTGTTTCCTAGATATTGTGATCTTTTGGGCTAATATCCACTTATCAGTGAGTGCATATCATGTATGTTCTTTTGAGATTGGGTCATCTCACTCAAGATGATATTTTCCAGCTCCATCCATTTGCCTAATAATTTCATGAACTCATTGTTTTTAATAGCTGAGTAGTACTCCATTGTATAAATGTACCACATTTTCTGCATCCATTCTTCTGTTGAAGTGCATCTGGGTTCTTTCCAACTTCTGGCTATTATAAATAAGGCTGCAATGAACATGGTAGAGCATGTGTCCCTGTTGTATGTTGAGATATCTTTTGGGTATGTGCCCAGCAGTGGTATAGCTGGGTCCTCAGGTAACACTATGTTCAATTTTCTGAGATACTGCCAGACTGCTTTCCATAGTGGTTGAACCAGTTTACAGTCCCACCAACAGTGGAGGAGTGTTCCTCTTTCTCCACATTCTCGCCAACATCTGCTGTCACCTGTGTTTTTGATCTTAGCCATTCTGACTGGTGTGAGGTGGAATCTCAGTGTTGCTTTCATTTCCATTTCCCTGATGACTAGGGATGCTGAACACTTCTTTAGGTGCTTCTCAACCATTCGAGCTTCCTCAGTTGAGAATTCTTTGTTCAGCTTTGTGCTCCATTTTCTTAAATAGGTTTCTTTGATTGTCTAGATTCTAATTTCTTCAGTTCTTTGTATACCTTGGATATCAGCCCTTTATCAGATGGAGGGTTGGTGAAGATCTTTTCCCAATCTGTTGGTTGCCGCTTTGTCCTATTGACTGTGTCCTTTGCTTTACAGAAGCTTTGCAGTTTCATGAGGTCCCACTTGTCAATTCTTGGTCTTGGAGCACAAGCCATTGGTGTTCTGTTCAGGAACATTTCTCCTGTGCCCATGTGTCCCAGACTTTTCCCCAGTTACTCTTCTATTAGTTTCAGTGTAGCTCGTTTTATGTGGAGGTCCTTGATCCACTTGGAATTGAGCTTTGTACAAGGAGATAAGTATGGATCAATTTGCATTCTTCTACATGCTGACCTACAGTTGGACCAGCACCATTTGTTGAAAATGCTGTCTTTTTTTCACTGGATGGTTTTAGCTCCTTTGTCAAAGATCAAGTGACCATAGGTATGGGGATTCATTTCTGGGTCTTCTATTCTATTCCATTGATCCTCCTGCCTATCTCTGTTCCAATACCATGCAGTTTTTATCACTATTGCTTTGTAGTACAGCTTGAAGTGAGGGATGGTGATTCCCCCAGAAGTTCTTTTATTGCTGAGAGTAGTTTTTGTTATCCTGGGTTATTTGTTATTCCAAACGAATTTTAAGATTGCTCTTTCTATCTCTGTGAAGAATTGAGTGGGAATTTTGATGGGGATTGCATTAAATCTGTAGATGGCTTTTGGCAAAATAGCCATTTTTACTATATTAATCCTTCCAATCCATGAGCATGGGAGATCTTTCCATGTTCTGAGATCTACTTTGATTTCTTTCTTCAGGGGCATGAAGTTCTTTTCATACAGGTCTTTTACTTGCTTGGTTAGGTTCATACCAAGGTATTTTATATTACCTGTGACTATTGTGAAGGGTGTCATTTCCATAATTTCTTTCTCAGCCAGTTTATCTTTTGAGTAGAGGAAGCCTACTGATTTGCTTGAGTTAATTTTATATCCAGCCACTTTGCTAAAGTTGTTTTCCAGGTTTGGGAGTTCTCTGGTGGAAGTTTTGTGGTCACTTAAGTATACTATCATATCGTTTGCAAATAGTGAGATTTTGACTTCTTCCTTTCCAATTTGTATCCCTTTGACCTCCTTGTGTTACCTAATTGCTCTGGCTAGGATTTCCAATACAATACTGAATAGGTAGGGGGAGAGTGGGCAACCTTGTCTAGTCCCTGATTTTAGTGGGATTGCTTCAAGTTTCTCTCCATTTAGTTTGATGCTGGCTACTCGTTTGCTGTATATTGCTTTTACTATGTTTAGGTATGGACCTTGAATTCCTGATCTTTCCAAGACTTTTATCATGAAGGGGTGTTGAATTTTGTCAAATGCTTTCTCAGCATCTAGTGATAGGACCATGTGTTTTTTCTTTGAGTTTGTTTATATAGTGGATTACATTGATGGACATCCGTATATTGAACCAACCCTGCATTCCTGAGATAAAGCCTACTTGATCATGATGGATATTTATTTTGATGTATTCTTGGATTTGGTTTGCTAGAATTTTATTGAGTAAATTTGCATCAGTGTTCATAAGAGAGATTGGTCTGAAGTTCTCTTTCTTTGTTGGGTCTTTGTGTTGTTTAGGTATGAGGGTAATTGTGGCTTCATAGAACGAATTGGGTAGTATACCTTCTGTTTCTATTTTGTGGAATAGTTTGAAGAGAATTGGAATTAGGTCTTCCTTGAAGGTCTGATAGAATTCTGCACTAAAACCATCTGGTCCCGGACTTTTCTTTGTGGGGAGGCTTTTAATGACTGCTTCTATTTCTTTGGGGGTTATGAGACTGTTTAGATGGTTTATCTGGTCCTGATTTAACATTGGTAATTGGTATTTGTCTAGAAAATTGTCCATTTCATCCAAATTTTCCAATTTTGTTGAGTATAGGTTTTCGTAGTAGGATCTGATGATTTTTTTTTAATTTCCTCGGTTTCTGTTGTTATGTCACCCTTTTCAGTTCTGATTTTATTAATTTGGATACTGTCTTTCTGCCTTCTGATTATTCTAGCTAAGGGTTTATCTATCTTGTTGATTTTCTCAAAGAACCAGCTCCTGGTTTTGTTGATTGTTTGTATAGTTCTTTTTGTTTCTATTTGGTTGATTTCAGCCCTGAGTTTGATTATTTCCTGCTGTCTACTCCTCTTGGTGTATTAGCTTCTTTTTGCTCTAGGACTTTCAGGTGTGTTGTCAAGCTGCTAGTGTATGCTCCCTCCAGTTTCTTTTTGTAGGCACTTAGAGCTATGAATTTTCCTCTTAGCACTGCTTTCATTGTATCCCATAGGTTTTGGTATGTTGTGTCATCATTTTCATCAAATTCTAAAAAGTTTTTAATTTCTTTCTTTATTTCTTCCCTTACCAGATTATCAATGAGTAGGGTGTTGTTTAGTTTCCATCTGAATGTGGGCTTTCCATTGTCTTTGCCATTTTTGAAGACCAGCCTTAGACCATGGTGATCTGATAGGATGCAGGGGACTATTTCAATTTTTTTATATCTGTTGAGGCCTGTCTTGTGCCCAATTATATGGTCTATTTTGGGGAAGGTACCATGAGGTGCTGAGAAAAAGGTATATTCTTTTGCTTTAGGGTGAAATGTTCTATAGATATCTGTTAAGTCCATTTGGTTCATAACTTCTGTTAGTTTTACTGTATCTCTATTTAGTTTCTGTTTCCATGATCTATCCATTGCTGAGAGTGGGGTGTTGAAGTCTCCCACTATTATTGTGTGAAGTGCAATGTGTGCTTTGAGTTTTATCAAGGTTTCTTTTATGAAAGTGGGTGCTCTTGTATTTGGCGCATAGATATTCAGAACTGAGAGTTCATGTTGGTTGACTTTTCCTTTGACAAATATGAAATGTCCTTCCTTGTCTTTTTTGATAGCTTTAAGTTGAAAGTCGATTTTATTCGATATTAGAATGACTACTCCAGCTTGTTTCTTAGGGCCATTTGCTTGAAAAATTGTTTTCCAACCTTTTACTCTAAGGTAGTGTCTGTCTTTGTCACTGAGGTGGGTTTCCTGTAAGCAGCAAAAAACTGAATCCTGTTTGCGTATCCAGTCCATTAGCCTATGCCTTTTTATTGGGGAATTGAGTCCATTGATGTTAAGAGATATTAAGGAGAGGGCGTTGTTGCTTCCTGTCATTTTTGCTAATTGTGGAGACATCGTTTGTGTGGTTATCTTCTTTTGGGTTTGATGGAAGAGGATTATTTCCTTGCTCTTTCTAGAGTAAGATTGCCCTCCTTGTATTGTGGCTTTCCTGCTATTATCCTTTGTAATGCTGGATTTTTGGGAAGATACTGTGTAAATTCGGTTTTGTCATGGAATATCTTGGTTTCTCCATCTATGGTAATTGAGAGTTTTGCTGGGTATAGTAGCCTGGGCTGGCATTTATGTTCTCTTAGGGTCTGAATGATATTTGTCCAGGATCTTCTGGCTTTTATAGTATCTGGTGAGAAGTCAGGTGTAATTCTGATAGGTTTGCCTTTATATGTTGCTTAGCCTTTTTTCCTTGCTGCTTTTAAAATTCGTTCTCTGTTTTGTGCGTTTTGTGTCTTGATTATTATGTGACGGGAGATATTTCTTTTTTGATCTAGTCTGTTTGGCCTTCTGTAGACTTCTTGTATGTTTATGGGCATCTCATTCCTTAGGTTAGGGAAGTTTTCTTCTATAATTTTGTTGTAGATATTTATTGGCCCTTTAAGTTGGGAATCTTCACTCTCTTCTATACCTATTATCCTTAGGTTTGGTTTTCTCATTGCGTCCTGGATTTCCTGGATGTTTTGTGTTAAGAGCTTTTTCCATTTTGCATTTTCTTTGACAGTTGTGTCAATATTCTCTATGGTATCTTCTGCACCTGAGATTCTTTCTTCTATCTCTTGTATTCTGTTGGTTATGCTTGTGTCTATGACTCCCGATTGCTTTCTTAGATTTTCTATCTCCAGGGTAATCTCCCTTTGTGATTTCTCTATTGTTTCTACTTCCAGTTTTATGTCCTGGATGGTTTTGTTCATTTCCTTCATCTTTTTGTTTGTGTTTTCTTGTAATTCTTAAAGGATTTTTGTGTTTCTTTAAGGACTTCATCCTGTTTATCTGTGTTCTCCTCAATTTTTTTGATAGTGTTATTTGCGTCCTTCTTAAAGTCCTCTATCATCATCATTAGAAGTGATTTTAGATCTGGTTCTTGATTTCCTGGTGATGTGGGGAGTTCAGGACTTTCTAATGTAGGAGAACTAGGTTCTGATGGTGGCAAGTACCTTGGGTTGCTGGTGCTTGTGTTCTTGTGCTTGCCTTTCGCCATCTGGATCTTCTTTGTGCTATCTGTACTGTCTCTGACTGGAGCCTGTCTTTCCTATTCTCTAGGTCATGTCAGAACTGTTTGGGATGGGTTTTGCTGCTGGGGTTAGAGCTGAGGCCCAAAATCTGCTCAGTGCTTGACAGGAAGGAACCTGAGCTCTGGGCCAGGAGTGAATTCCTGGGTCCCAGTAGGTCGCAGATGCTCCCTGTTTGGGGCAAGTAATGTCACCTCCAAGCCTAAGATACTGGTTGGGTTAGAGCTCCTGAGAGCCCTGCTTCCTCTGGTTTCTGTGAGATTGGGTGCAGAGCTGACTCCTAGGATCTGCCAAGTGCTCGAGCCCAGACCAGATGGAGCCCACACTCCAGGCCAGGAGTGAATTCCTGGTTCCCAGTGGGTCCACGTTACCCCCTGTTTGGAGCAAGTGTTGCTTTTTCCTTACCTGGGATGCTGCCTGAGTTAAAGCTCCCGGGAAGCCCTCTTTCTCTCGGTTTTCTGAGGTTGGGTACAGAGCTGCCGCCTGGGACCTGCTCTATGCTCGGGCCCAGACCGGAAGTTGGAGTTCACTTTTATCTGGAAGATATTTGCCCACAAATGGCTAAAAGCAAGAAATGTTATTTACTAGTCTGTTCTCTATAGTTTGCTCAAGCTGAACAACAACAATGACAACATAACTCAGGATCACCAGCTTGTGGAGACACCACCCACAAGAGACTGAGCCCTCACAGATCAATCACTAAGAAAATATCCCACAGATTTGCCTATGGACTCTTCTGATAGAGTCGTTTCCTTAGGTAAGGTTGACTCTTCTAAAATGAACCTAGCTTGTCAGATGTCCAACAACTATTCAGTATGACATACTTTATCAATGGTATTTGGGTCTTCACATCTTAGAATCAATTCCCACTTTGTAGTAACATCCATGCAGGTAAGGAATCATCTATGGTGGCTATAGTTTACTGGGATTCTAATGAGGAAAATGACTACTCAGAGGCAATGATCAGTTCATGTCTCAAGGTCAACAAAAAGAACTTTACACAAAATGTAAATCACTACAGAAGATCAATTAATCTGAGTCCTCCCCAGGAAAAGCTGATCCCGTAAGAAAGAACAATAAATAATGTAAAATAAAATAAATAAATTACAGCCTCTCTTGTGAGTGATTGATTCTAGACATCCAGTTGCTCAATTTTTAAGTTTCTCTATAATAATCAGTACAAAGTGTTTCTTCCTGTGCTTTCAATGGGTAATTTTTCTCTGTTCTCTCTTCAACTTTGTACCTTGCAAAGTAGCATATACATAGTCTGGATGCACTGTTCACTCATGATGGAAATAAAATGTATAAAATATACAGTTACCATACATATACAGCCACAGATTTTACTTAATCAAGTCTCCTAAGTTTGCCTTTTATATTCTTTTGAGTGTCTAATCTTTCACCAACATCACTAATCCTTCAGACATCAGCTTACCATTCCCAGTTTCTAAATAAATGTTGATTAAATGAAATCCTGTGTCCCTCTCACCCAAAGAAAATCAGAGAATGCATTATTGTCCAAAATTGGAAAACAGACATGGCTTCAAAACTTAACAGAGATTCCTTTCATCATGTTATTTTGATTTGAGCAAGTGGCTATTTGTGGGACCACAGTATTTTTTAGGATCTCTGTGTGGGATGTTCTACTTTAAAGTGTAATATATTTTATTCTCTTGCAAAAATCACACTGAAACAAAAATGTCAAAATAGAAAAGAGTTAATGCTACTCTTAGATGCACCACTACAAAACTGGCATGAAAAACCTGCCAGGCAAGCAAATCTTTCTTTAATTTTTTTTAATGATATATTCTGCAGCAAAAATCTTAAAGGCAGTCTTAAAACCTAAGACAAGTAGGCGGTCCTTTATTTCCATTTGCATGGTTTTGTTCAGAATTCTCAGAACACAGACAGAACCATCATAATTCTCTCCATTTGGGAATATTTTATATATTTTAAATCTAAGTTTGCCTCCTATTCTTATTTCATGATCACTTGAGCCCCCTGGCCATCAGTACTTCATGAAAACTGTCACCTCAGTCTCTAGCGTAAGTTGACCCCATTTTAGATGCATACAAACCTTTAATTATATTACTAAAATGCTGCAACCCATTCCCTCTCATTTAAGCATTTAAGTAATGTTGCTTTTGACCAATGTTTTTGATACAAGTAGAGTGGCATTTCTGAAAGTAATGGAAGTTTTATCTCTCTCTTCATGTGAGTACAAGATAGATTGCTAAGGTCTAAGAAAAATCAACATCCACTAAAGTGGCACCAGGCAGGTGGCCTCCAGGTCTTTTGTCTAACAAATTAAAAATTGAAAATCATCATATCATAAGAATGTAGGTAAGTCTAGATAGGCTTTGATTTGCTTTCAGGGTTGGAGGAGGTAGTACAGGGGGAAAAAAGGAGAGAAAAACAGCATAAAAGGATCAGATCCTAGTTATTATTGGGCATCAAGCCCTCCTGTATAGATAGGTGCATTTTGTAGGACTTATAGCTAAAACAGGAGTGAGGCATAAGAAAACACACTGGTAAGTCCAACTGGTCTACGTACAAGGTACTCAGGTTATTCTCAGTACTCTTCAGATATAGTTGTCAGATCATTCAAGCGTAGGAAGAATGGGGAAAAGAGAAGAAGAAATTATACAAAAAATGCTTACTTCCTGGCATTTCTGAACTCTTCTCAATACATAACCAAAGGTTTTGTTGTTGTTGCTGCTGCTACTGCTGCTGCTGCTGCTATTCTTTTGTTTATGTTTTTCTCGTGCTTCTGGTCAAGGACAAGAATTAGAACATTTTGTTTTACAGTCAATGCCCTAAAATTATCTGACTAGTTTGTAGCTGCTCTTCTCATCACTCTGGTCTTAATTGCAGTAACTCTAAGAAACAACTTACAGGTAAGTGATAATATCCTCAAATATGAAAATTTCCACAGTAACTAAAAACATTGTCCATCTAAGATAGACCAGCTTACTTGCGTTTCATTCTTCGGCTACAGAAAATTTTATATTAAATATTTTTAGGCTCATTGATTTAACAAAAGTTAAATGAGAGTAGAGATTTTAATTACCCATTATCCATTAAATAAGTACATGCATAAAAGTACAAAAAATCAAGTTATTCATGTACTCTGTATTTGAGTGTTCAACACAGTTAATTTCTCTTTAGAATATGCCCTTAAAAGGAAATACAGTTAACTTCTTCAAAATTAAACTGAATATCTAGGTGAACACATGTTTCAGACTTGATTTGCCCAAAGAGTTCAATATACAACTAATATGTAGTTCCAACACAAATCTTGAAATGAAAGGAAAATTCATTAAGAAATACCTTGCTACCTGTCTTATGTGTGACTTACCTGACTCATTTTGAACATATGAATGTCTTTGTTGAAGGGTTTGACCTGCTCCCACACCTACCCATGCCCTGCCACTGCTCCAAGAATATAGCGCTTGGACAGAGTTTCACTCTTCTGCTGTCCTGGGGGCATCGCATGCCATTTTGCTGCACTCAGAATTTTTAATATCGCTGTTACCCTGCTATGGAAATCCCTGAACTGCTTTTGCATCTGTGAAAATAAAGGGTCCTATTGTTACACAATGCACTATGAAGGCAGTGTGAGCCTTTTATTCTTGAGGTCCCTTTATAGTATCTGGTGTTATTGGGGCAGAGACTGCTGAGGGCAAAAAAACAAAAGTAGGGCAAGCTTGGAATCAGTGAGTTTGTGCATGTCTTTTTGTGTTCCCCGGTGGATCACTTTCAGTAATAAAATCTTTCTGTTTTGGCACTCAAAATTCTGAAATTAAAATAACTATAAAAATGTATTGCAGGCTGTTTACTTTTGTGAGGTAGATGATTTAGAGCTATGAGTTAAGTATTTAAACCAATAAAATAGCAAAACAGATTTGGTCCTGTGGTTGACATGATTCTGGATTTGATATTTTGAGGGAATTCACAGCAGTGGATCAGAACACATAAAAGTTTCATGTAAATATGGAACTTTTGAGACTGAAACTGGAACTGGGAAACGATTTTGAAATAGTGCAGGGTGTACCTCTCTCCACACCACTATTTCTTTACCAAGCCCATCTTATTCTTGGAGTTAGTATCTTCCCAAGCTTAGATTATCTGTTTAAAATTCTGCCTCAGCAGCTATAGAAAATGCAGAAATACAGATTACTAGCTTTTGAGTTGTGGAGATAACACAATCACAAACAAAGTGCAAGTGATTTGTAGATTAACAAACGCTAAGATAGAGACAATAGACTGAAAGACAGATATTGAAAGAGAAAAATTAAATTAAAGGACAGTCTTTTCAACAAATGTTTATGGAATAACTGGATATCAACATGCAAACTAAAAATGAGAATGAATAAATAAAGATCAACTCCTTAAAGTGTAGCATAAACCTATATGTAAATGGAAAGGTATATAACTTTTGGAAGAAAGCATAAAAGAAACCTGGTGCTTAGCAATATATTCTTAGAAACAACAAAAAAGCAAACATCAATCACAAAATCACTTAAAAGCTGAGACTTAAGTAAACTAAAATAAAGCTCTATGAAAGATAGACATATTTAAGGGAATGAAAGGAAAGTTAAACTGGGAAGAAAATAGTTAAAACTGGACTATCTGACAAAATACTTATATCCAATCTGAAGAAAAAGCAAAACCTAATGATTAGCATGTAAGTAGCCATCTAGAAAAATTATCCACATACTTCGGTAACCATTTCACCCAATGAATAGGATGAGCTGTAACATCAAAAGGTTGTAGAAAACTCAACATGTCCATTCTTCTACGGAAAACCACTAAAAAACCAAACAGACCTACCTGAATGAGTATTGTCATAACTAGAAAATACTGAAAGTTGAATAATGGAGGATGACACATCCTTCTAAACCCAGCACTTAGGAGGCAGAGGCAGAAGATTTTGTGTTCCAGGCCCCAGTCCCATGAGATACCCACTGAGCTTTTCCTCATCAAAAACCTACCAAACAAACAAAAACCTAACAAGCAAATTGTCACTACCCATTTTTAAAGCAGTCAAACATTTCTATCAGCCAAATTAGTGCTGAAACCACAAAACAGCCACTATATCCCAATAAGGAAGCTCTGAAGGACTTTATTTCCCTTTATTTGGCTTCACTCTCAAACTCACTGTATGTAGGTTTTTAGAGATGACCATTTGGCACTGGATAACCAATTGGTACACTCTTCCCTAGGGAAGACCACCTCTCTAGCTCTTAGCCTTCCTTAGCTGACCATAGTCCTTTGTGTAATGTTCAGGTCTATGGGTTTTCTCCTGTCCACTTTAGCATGGTTTAGCATGTTTGGTCAATCGTGTGGTGAAAAATTTATTGATGTACCTTTTAACATTACTAGAAGATACAACCACACATCAAACTCCCTGATCTTTTACAATCTTTATGCCCTCCATTGTACAATGATTCCTGACCCTTAGGCATGAGAGTGCTTTACAGATATGTCTACTGGTACTCGGTTCCACAATTCTGCATTTTAATTGGTTTTAGTTTTCTGTATTGGTCCTTGGTTAGTTTTCTTTGTAAGGTACAAGTATTATACTGATTATCTCTAAGTATATGAACAACTATTTACAATGTGGTTTGGGATTAGGCTGATTTAGTAAATTGAGAGTTGAAAATTCTCCTCCAAGTTCCATGACTTCACTACCTCTAGATAGTCATCTTGGTTTCAAGTATCAGGAATGGTTTCTGACTTGTCAAGTAGGTCTCAAATCCAATCAGAGAGTCATTGGTTACTACAAAGGTATGCATGCCACTACTGTACCCGTAGAATTAGTGTATCATGCTGATTCACAGTTGTGGTTCATAGATGTCATGATTTTGTGAGACTTTTGGTTACAACCTTCCTTTGGGAGCTTGCATTTAACCCTCTGGCATCATGAAAGGTATACAACTGCTCGTTTTGCTCATCCTCCTTGTCAACTCTTCCCAAAGTCCACTACTTCTTCTCTACTCATTCATCTTTGAGTCCTCTTTTCTATTTTTCTTTTCTTTTTTGTTTAACATTCAAGACTAACTTGGACTTTGCATATGTTCATGAAAGTGTGGACTTGCACTGGAGGATGGCTGAACTACATACAAAGAGTTACACTCTTTAAGCAAATTGTCTGTGCCTTTCCTGAAAGCTATCAATTGCTAATAACTCCTCAGCTATACAAGGGAGTTTGTGTTTATATTTTATCTAGATGAGAGGACATTGACACAGCTTGAGCTTACAGAGGTCATATGCAACCGTTTTGAGTTCACATGTGCAGCTGGACTGTTGTGTCCAGAATATCCTGTTTCTTTGAAATTATCTGCCACTACTTGCATTTGCAAAGTGTCTGTCCCCTATTCCATGGTAAATCCTGAGTCTTGCAATAGGATATTATTATAAAGATTTTTATGTGAATAAATGATAGGCTTAAACTTTTCTTATGAAATGTATTGCACTCATATAAAAGGTTAAAGACACATCTAGTGGCTGAAGGAATATCATATAGCCATGAGTACCTGAGTTCAGTTTCCAAGGTGCATTTAAAAGTAAAGCCGGGGGTAAAAATACAGGTGAGGAAGTATGTAACTGTAGTGCTTGTCCTATGAGGAGTAGTGGAGCCAGGCAGATCTTAGGCATTTATTGACCTTCCAGTTTAGCTGATCTGTAAGATCTGAGGTCAATTAGAGATACTGCCTCAAAAAACAAGATGAAGAATGAGAAAGCAAGATAACCAAAGTTAACCTCTAGCCTTCAAACCTGTGTGCACACATATCCATGAACATATAAATATGTGCAGGCATACAGAGAGAGAGAGAGAGAGAGAGAGAGAGATAGAGAGAGAGAGAGAGAGAGAGAAGAGAGAAGAGAGAAGAGAGAAGAGAGAAGAGAGAGAGAGCCCTTAGAGGCATACATAAATATCTAGCTGTGTTTAGGTTATATGGAAATAATCCACATAGTACCTTACAATATTTATGAAAAATCTAAAACTGTCATTAATAATATGGTTCATGTAAAAATATAAGCAATTCTCCCCTATCCTAAGACACATGAGTCCACATCCATTTTTGGGAGCATCTAAGCATGATGAGTGGCAGACATGTAAAATTGTTACTCATATAAAAGATAACTACCCAATGAGTATCAATGTGGCTGAGTTAAATGGTCATAGTGATGCCATACATTTTTATGATGAGAGCCTCTCTATTATATAATAAAATTGAAGCAAAGAGGTAGAAAAAGACTGTTCATTACTAGAATCTGTCATTTTTTCCCTACCTCTCCATGGATGCCAGGCACCACAGAAGGAGCAATGCATTTAGAATTTCTAAACAGATTGCTAAACAGCTATTGTCATGACCCTTGTTCCCCTTCTTTCCCCTGTAAAAGACTAATGCTTCCCTTTCCTGTTTGCTGCTCACTGTGAATGCTCATACAGCTTTCCTAGAGTCTGATGACTCCAGAAGCCTTAAGGCCCGTAACTGACCCAGTGAAAAAAAAGCAGTAGCATTGACTAGTCAAGTTGAACAACTTTTGTGGCCTATGATGAACCCCTGATAGTCTCCCACAGGAGTCTGAGTTGGATTGTGAAGGTGTTTCTATAACCTTAGGTTAACTTATGTGGCTGAAATACAGTTATTTTACATAAGTTTGTCAAGAAGACTAAATATAGATATGCTTTTATTTGCATATCTAGCAGATTATTTACAAATTGGCTAATGGTTCCTGTCAAGTAGAAAGTAATGTCTTAAATAATAATAAGACCTTGTTATTGAAGTTAAAGTTTCAAAAACAAAAGTTTGCATCTACCATAAAATTAGGACTTAAGAGGGCAAAGCAAGCAATTATTGAGTGTAGACAACTGTAGAAAACAAAGCATAGAAATAAAATTATTAGATTTATGACAATACAAAAAATAAGACTCATAAACTGAAATTCTAAGTTTATTTTAAGAACTTTGATTTGACAGTGCAACCAATAATGATTAGGGAAATTAGAAGTGATGAAAGATCAGCAAGAGTTCAGAAAGAATTGTGTCTCAAGCAATGACAGAGTACATGGTTTCTAAATGTAACTATTACAATAAGTGTGTGTGTGTGTGTGTGTGAGAGAGAGAGAGAGAGAGAGAGAGAGAGAGAGAGAATCAATATATGAATGAAAACACGGATACTGTCAAAGATTCTTCAGACACAAAAGGAATGGAAAGTAAATGTTAAGAATTTTCAGTGTAGACTAAATAAGAAAACTCCTTGAAGAAGTACAGTTATGAAAAGCACAAATGCATGCACACACACACACATACACACACACATATACACACACACTGATAAAATATAAGTAGTTCTTAGTCTGAAGTCTATATCCTCTCTCTTACAAGAGAATTCCTAAACAATTCCTGAAGGTAGTCTGATCATCACGGCAGGAAGCAGACAGGCATGATGCTGGAGCAGTAGCTTGGAGCTTTACATCCTGAACCACACAGCAGGCAATGAAAAAGAAAGTATGCTTGGTTTAGGTCCACCCCCAGTGACACACTTCTTTCAATAAGGAAGATTTCTTCCCAAATAGTTCCACTAAACAGAGACCAAGCATTTAAACCTTCATCCTATGGGGGTCATTCTCATTCAAGCTATCAAGAGAGGATTTAAGTTAGTATATGCAAAGCAAAAATAACTAAACTGCTTGTCATACTGTAAGGACTATAGATATTACTAATTTTGTTTTGTTTTACTTGAATAAACAGAAGTACAGGTTGGTTAAGAGTGGACATTGGATAAGTTCATATAGGAAAACACTTCTCTGAATCTCATTGTTCTTGTATTTGTGAATAAAAAAATAGACTTTTCTTTCCTTCCCTTCTCCCTCTGTTCTTTCCTTTTCTTCTTTTTGTTTTTCTTTTCTCTCTTCCTTCTCTTCTTCCTTTTCTTTTACCTTCTCTCCCTATTGATGGATTAACTTATGTGTATTAGAGCTAAGATCTAACTATGTGACCTTGGATGCCCTATAACCCAAAGGAAAGATAGGCTTAAAACCGCCTCCTGTGTGCTGTGTTTACAGTTATGCAAATATGATCTGGGTCCTCTGTTTTCAACAAAAGCTCTTGGTAGAACTTGGTAAAGATAAACCTTTGCTGTCAGTGACATACTAATACCTACTTCCTATCTGTTTTGATTATTTCCTATCACTGTATTTTATGGTTTGTTTTCTTATCACAGTGTTTTCTGTTTGTGGTTGTGTGTTTGTTTGTTTGTTTGTTTTTGTTTTCTATCACTAAACCAGTGAATACTTTTCTTTCCTTCCTTCCTTCTTTCTTTCTTTCCTTCCTTCCTTCCTTCCTTCCTTCCTTCCTTCCTTCCTTCCTTCCTTCTTTCTTTCTTTCTTTCTTTCTTTCTTTCTTTCTTTCTTTTGTATCCCCAAACCATTGAATACTTTTGTTTTTTCTTTTTTTCTTTTCAACAATGGACTTCTCTGTGTAGCCCTGACTGTCCTGAAACTCTTTCTATTGAACACGCTGACTCCTACTCAAAGATCTGCCTGTTTCTGTCTCCCAAATTCTGGGATTAAAGGCATGCACTACCTCTGCCTGGCCCAGCCAGCTACTATCTTTTTAAGACTTCAGGGTTTTATACTATCTGTGCAATTTATTATTTACTAGACCTTGAATGAACTGTTTCACTATTTTATTATCTATAAAATGGGTTCTATGTTCCAGTCCAATCACAAAACTCTAAACTTCTAGGAATGTTGCCCAATTAATGAAGTTACAGCACTCCAGGAAGCAAAATGATTCATGTGTTATTTGACAGTCATATGAATGTTGTTTAAGACTCCAAGAAAAGCAATGGAATTTGTTTGTGGCTATCTCCAGAGCCTTCACCTGTTCTTTTTGCTGGAAGCATGCCAGTACCCACACACTCTTTAAAGCTCTCATTCCTTCTCTCAAATTGATTGATGTACCAAGGAAACTTCAGAGACTTATCTTCCTTCTTCAGCAGTGCATCTTATGTCACAAAGCAGATTATTTACTGCAAAATACTAAGAGACAGTACATTGAAATCTTACATCTTGTATCAAAACAAATGAAACAAAAACATGTAAAATTTATTTACTGCATAAGTCATCACTAATTATTCTACTATTGAGAATCCATAAAACTCACACAGATAAGAATTATTTTTTCTTTATTTGTATGTAGTATGTCACATTTATATGTGAGGATCATGAAAAGACAGCATGGTTTCTGGTCGAACCCTGGCTAGAGATAGCTGGAGACCAAGCAGATTGAAGACCTCACAGGTTTCCCTGTAAGGGACTTCATGCATTTGGCCATGCTCCCAGACTCCAGGCTCCTGACATGAGGCTGAAGACCTCCATAGATCCGCACCTTTTAGGCACATAGGACAGCCCTCTACAGCCCCTCCCAAAGAGAGGTTTGTGGCCATCATCACATAGCACAGATAGAGGGTGTGACACAGGCCACAAAGCCTAAAGACATCTCCATATTCATGAGATACCTAAAGGCCACAGGGCATAGGCAATTAAGCATTCCTTACCAGATCCTCCTCCTCACTAAAGGTATTTAACCTCAGGAATGCCCTGAGAACATGGGTTACAGCTTCATTCATTTTCTTCCATGACAATAAACGTTTTAAGATCATGGAATACCTCTCATCTTTGGGGCCCACTGTGGAGAAGAACCATGGAGAAGGTCTTCAACTACCTGAGCCACTGAAGACCCCTCTATGTTCCAGCCATGGAGGCCACCCATTTAAGCAAGCTAGTTGAGCCAGCCATGACCCAGCCAAGGAAGTCACCATGACCAAGAGTCTCATTCCCCACAGGGTGCCGCTGGAGTTCGTCTTCTCCCCCTCACCCCTTCAGCTGTGGTCAATCCAGCCTGTACACCTCATCTTGGTCCTTCCTGGGACCAGCTGCTACCTGTCCCGGGGATCCCCAACCCAAGAGCTCCGGCCCCCCCAGAGTGGAGTCCTGAACTCAGTGAACTTCTGGTACTTCTGCCTCCTGAGCCCCGGCCCCAACCCCTTGGGGTGGCAGACACGCTGGACACAGTTTTAAGCTCGGTGCACCACAATCAGTGTGCATTGCATTAGGGAAGTTGTTGCAAGACTTAACTCTCTATTACGTAACTGTTCTTGAAATTTAGAACTTAAGATCTGGAAAATTCATTCTTGAGGTTTAAATACCCTCCATGTATTCTACCTTAAATACCAACCATCCATCTGTGGACCTTTTACCAAATGGCTATCTGTGAGGGAAAATTCTAGACTTCGATGGTTTTGAAATAAACAAAATAGAATTTTCTGATGGTGATTATAAATTAATATTGAAATGTGTACAGGAAATGCTTATACAGCTGTAGATGTCTTTGTTTGTTTGTTTGTTTATTTGTTTAAACCAGTGCATCACAATCTGCTATAAAACCTCATTGAAAGCAAATTTGCCGAACATGCGTTTTAGTGTCTTTTGGAGAGGCATCTTAAAACTGGTGATGAAAAGAACATCTCTTATCAAATATGTGACTTTTATCTCTTTAGTAGTTGTTTGAAGTAATTGTACCATAAATAAATATTAAATTTGACGTTTACTTACGCCATGAGGATCACCTAACAAACACCATACTTGGTGTTTGTTAATTTTGAATAATCACATGACCTCTCAAAGGGTCTCAGGTTGTTACGCTTAAGATTAATGAGGCATTGGATAGCCATTAAGAAGCTATTCGAGAATATGCATTTAATTAAAATGAATTATGTATACGTGATAATGCCATTCAACCTTTTTAATGTAGAGTGATAAATCATGGCTATTTCCTTCCTGAGAAGGGTCCTAATGTTGGTAAATTGAATATTGATGTTACAATGCCCAAATAATTAATGCCAGTCAGAGTCATCCATAATGGTATATCCTGAGACTTTTCCTACCAGAGAAAATAAGTATTTCTTTTTGAGTTGACTACGTGTGTTCTCCTTGAACATGTAATGAGACACAAATAGTTCCACTTACCATAATTTTTGAATACAAAGCAACTAGCAACATCAATTCTCAAGAAAATGCTGGCCAGCCACAATCTTCACTTATGCCTCAGTACTGGTGACCCCTCCTCCATCTAAATGCTTTCTTTAGACACAGATACTATTCATATGCACCACATCAACCATCTATTGACGTAGCAATGCTCCCAGTGATATTTTTTCCTGCCCAAGGGAAATGATGCCAGTATTTTAATTCTAACAAGTTTGTATTCAGCACAGCCTCATCCATCGAAAGCTACTTAAGACCCTGATGAACAGAAATTGCCTGTCTTCTAGGCCACATATCAGTAAGCCTTCTCTCTGAGAATAATGAGTTAAACAGAGCAAAGAGTGTGAACATCTACCTTAGTGGGGCATTACTGCCTTCCTAATTTTGTAGATTGGGGAAACAAAGTTTGCCTAAGATCACAGAATAAGTATGTGAAGGTGTTTTAATTTGAAATAAAGCAATAAGGCTCTCAGCCTTCCTGAAGACTTCGAAATATGAAGTCTATATCTCATTGTGCACAGAAGTCTAAGAAATGTGTAGTCCATCCTCTTTTTTGACAAATTATTCATTTTCCATGAACTTAGTAATTTTATGATTTTCAATAATAACAAATCCATTCTGAACCACATATTTTAATTTTGTTTTCTAAGAAGATCTAAATGCTTATAGGTAAACATTCTTTCTATTCTTTGTGTCTCACAGTAAGTAAATATACCTAAGCATTTTGAAATATGAATATAACTATACTTTAGCCATTTGTCTACTAGAAACTTAAATATAAACACTCCATCCAGGGTCTGAGATTTTCTATGACTTTAAAATTCATTCCTAACTAGAAAGAAAGAAAGAAAGAAAGAAAGAAAGAAAGAAAGAAAGAAAGAAA